>NC_064924.1:41413631-41716662 GCF_023897955.1 Schistocerca gregaria
ATTTGCAATAAATATTGTTCATTTTTAAGCAACACACAGGAGGATAATTATGTAGAACAAAAATGTACCGTAGGTTATGTGGCCATTACTGTATCCTAACACAGTTTTCGGACGATTCACCGCTTCCGATTTATAGGGGAACCTAGTAATACATTGATCTCATACTGAAACAAAGTGAACAAAATGAGGTAACGCCTGATAGTATGCAACACGCATAACATATATGTAATGGGATTACGTCTTAATTGACCAAAGCTATTTGAAAAACTACCGTAGTTTACACTTAGGCCTACTTGTGATAATCTACGGTGGCCTACGGTAGGTTTGCAATTATACTTCCACCTAGTACTGGCGTGGACGCCGACATCCATGAAACACGGTTCACTGCCGACACTCCTTCGTTTCCTGCAGCCCTCAGTTCCTGCCGTTTATCCGTTCCTACAGCGCCATCATTTGCTATAATGACGCTATGGGGCACAGTTTCTGCGATTTCCTTTCAGGATGCTACAGTTCCAGCATAAGAGTCGCTATATATGGAGAGACAGTCACGTTTGTCTGCATTAGCACTTTCGCTAAGAGCGACACTATCGTAAACTGCAATGAGACAGCACAGTTATTTAGATATCACTGTATTAGGTAACGGTCATCAACTGCCATGCATCGAGTAGTTCACGGTTAAGTATTGTTTATAAATATTATGGTTATTTATTATTGTGCTGCCCCACTAAACATTCGTGTAATTATAAATAATTAATGGTCATACTGCTACCTTTTTATAGAACCATAGTAGGAAATAGCATTTCTACTACAGTGTCTGGGTTGAGTTGATAGTAACTTTCAGCTACAGAATCCCATCATGTGGTCTTCCCATTCACCAGACCTGAATCCGCTGAATTTCTGGCGCTGGGGACAAATTTTGATTCTTCGCTTATCTGCATACATGATTCATAGATGTTTGAGACTTGTTAAGGTCTCTGTAACCACATAGTTCAATTTGATTGCAGAACATATGTGTGGGTTTCAAGCAGGATCCCCCGTTCCAATACAATTGGAGAGACCCTGCACTGCTTTTGGAGTTTAAGGGGAATACCATGTGGGAAGAGATGCGAATGGGAATTTCTACTGAGGAAGGAGGCCTGGTAGGAAAATCCGTGCAGTTGTGCAAAGGCTAGCGAGCTGGAGACCCGGTCTCGATTCCCGGTTTTGGTACGACTTTTAATTCGTAGGTTCAGTTTGTATATATGCATTATTTTAAAGACATTGGTGTTTGTCCAACTCATCGACAATGCGCAGACGCACAAGAGCGTGTTGCGACGTCCGTTTCACGAAAATCACACGTCACCACTAAATTTTTTTAATCTGTCAGAAAAATCAAATTAATTGTGCAAAAAAAGGAGTGCGACAGAATGGCCATCATTTATCTTCTATAAAAAAAAGTCATATTTTTGGGTCTAAGAATAAAAAATATAGTTTGTACATGAATATGATTGCGATCAGTTGTGATTCGACTGTCGAATAAGATTTTGAGTCCTTAAAATAAATCAAAGCATGAGAACATTTCGCCGGCCGGTGTGGCCGAGCGGTTCTAGGCGCTACAGTCTGGGACCGCGCGACCGCTACGGTCGCAGGTTCGAATACAGCCTCGGTCATGGATGTGTGTGATGTCCTTAGGTTAGTTAGGTTTAAGTAGTTCTAAGTTCTAGGGGACTGATGACCACAGATGTTAAGTCCCATAGTGCTCAGAGCCATATGAATCATTTGAGAACATTTCTAGAAGTTTCATTACGTAGGGAACTGAAGGCACTATTTGTCTGCTAAGCCCAATGGGTAAGCTGTCACGTAACCTTTTCCGTTTTAGTATCTGTTCTGTGTACATTTACTGTCTACTAATGATCATCATTTCTTACCTTTCTTTTCTACCGTAAAAGCAATAGGGTAGAACTAACCGACGCAAGGAAGGAAGACTATGCTCTAACGTCCCGTCGATTTCGATGTCATTAGAGATTAGTAGAACTGACTGAGTTTCAGACAAAGTCTTTTAATTTCTTCAATTATAATTTTAATTTTAAGCACAAATTTTGTTTACATGAAGAAGTAAACCTTGATTTTTTTATTTTCATTTGTCAGTAACTTCATGAAAACAAAACTTCGCTTGTACCTTTCTAGTCTTTGTAGTTAGTAACTTAGTTACCATGTTATTGTAAACGTTATTTTTTTGGGGGTGGAGGGTGGTAAAGTGAGAAAAGACAAAGCAATCTGCCATTAAATCCATAATAAAATCACATGGCCAAAACTGTGACAGCAGATTTAGCACACAAATAATATCATTCAATCCTTTTCTAAAAAATTCTTTCTCCGGCAACTGTTAAATATAAGTGATCGATAGTTATTAACACGTTCATCAGCCAAACGGAAGCAATGTTTGTGTATTGTATTGTGTATTGAACCGGGGACCTAGAAACGACGGTGAGACTTCGTCTCTCTGTAGCCCTCAGTGGTTCACAACCCAACAACAGGCCACAGCAGTCCACCTACCCCACCGCCGCCCCGAACCGAACCCAGGACTATTGCGTGGTTCGGCCCCCAGTGGGCCCTCCTGGGAACGTCTCACACCAGACGTGTGTAAACCCTAGTGTCAGCGTGGTAGAGTAATGGTGGTGTACGCATACGTGCCGACAGTGATTGTCCAGCAATCGCAGACATAGTGTGACTGAGGCGGAATAAGGGGAACCAGTCCGCATTTACCGAGGCAGATGGAAAGCCACCTTAAAAACCACCCACAGACTGGCCAGCACACTGGACCTAAACACAAAACCCCCGGGGGGATTTGTCCCGGGGACGGGCACGCCGCCGGCCGGAGTCGCCATGCGGTTCTAAGGCGCTACACTCTAGAACCGAGTGACCGCAACGGTCGCAGCTTCGAATCCTGCGTCGGGCATGGATGTGTGTGATGTCCTTAGGTTTAATTAGTTCTAAGTTCTAGGCGACTGATGACCTCAGTAGTTAAGTCGCATAGTGCTCAGAGCCATTTGAACCATTTTTGAACGGGTACGCCTTCCTGCTCGGAAAGCGGCGCGTTAGACCGCGCGGCTAGCCTGGCCGAGAGGGCTAAGGCAATGATATTGTTATATCTGCCAGGTGGACCGAATTTAAGAATCAGTGCTTGTTAATGTGTTCTGGCACTTTATGTTGTCGTGAGTACACTTCTACAAAATACAGCTCTTCTTTTTTTTCCACTACTTTGCGTGTGAGTAATATATGTGATGCAGTCCATATGCATCCAAGTGTATGTGAAAGGGTATACCATTCGCTGCGGAGAAGGGCTAAACACTCTGTACTTCAGTCTCAAAAGTACCACTCCAGCAGGCAACGCGAGGACAAGAATAGATTAATAATGGCGTGCACAGAGATGTCTTACCTTCTGCTTACCATACAGTCTGTACAACGTTGTGTAACAGTCGGACCTCAAATTGCACTATTTTGAGTACTTAAGATGTGAAAAACTTTTGAAGTGTAAATACTTTTAAAATAATTTTGTTTATTCAAAGTTTACATATTAAAATACCGAATTTTTTGTACGTTTACTGCTGGCTTTCATTCTTATAGAAAATTTACACAGCGTCTCCAGACACAAGCTGAATGTTCCGAGCATATGGGTTAAGTGCTGTTATAACTATTAATTTAATTTTTTCTATCGTCCTTCTCTACACAGTATGCGCATCTTGTTTTCTTAGTTGATGGTTTCGCTGCCCTCCGTGGGTCCAGTGCTACTAATGAATTCCATGACTTCTCTAGCCCAGCTAGTTGTCCCAAATTGATGATGAAAGTCCGACGACTCATTTTTTTTAAATTGGTAACCAGCATCATTCAAATTGTGTATGCATTCATTGCACTTTCATCGATAATGTTGAAGAAAACAACCAAATGTCCAGCGCCTCGTTATTCTCTTCACACTGAAGTATCGCGTCTCCTGGTCCATGGTATCAACGCTGCACTTTGCGGCATTGTATGTTATTATAACTTCAGACTTCTTTACTTGTAATAATGGCACCGTTGGTTGGTCATGAAGAGAGCTAAGGACTGCAAACACTCTGTTTTTCTTAAGATCTTCAGAGGTTATCATCGTATCTGGTCGGAAACCAATAATGTAGAGGATACGTCATGTCCTTCAGGTGCAATAAAACTGGCAAGCAGTTCGCCTTTTTTTTCGGATAGTTCTAACTACTGTCAGCTATTTCGACGGGAAATAATGAGCTAAATCAAGAGATGTGGTATTACGTCCAGACTTTTCAAGATCAATGATCAGTGTTTTCAAAACATTCTCTCCAACTCACAAGGCTTTGGTTTCTTTCTGCTTCCCATACACATTTTCATCTTCCAGCAGAGGTTTGTCCCATTGTCACAAACTTCCCAGAACATTATTCTGTATCTAGCAGGGTTTGATAGGATGTACTGCCGAAATGGATAAAGGCCTCGTAATGTCACCAACTGTTCATCCACCCTCATGCACCATCCTCGAGTGATGGTATTCCTGAAGGTAATTTTCCAGATCTCAAAAACTTTTCAGATTGTTTCCAATTTGTCACATGAGCCATGTTCACGTCGGGCTGCTGCACTGTCAGTGTGCAACACCCTCAGAGCAGCATGGACACGGTTGCGAGACATAACTTCAGTGAACAGTGGTCGGCCTTTCTCAACACAGCTGATTGATATCTTCATTTCATGATTTGTAGACACCAGTCAGGGTCAGAACATCAAGAAACTTTTCCATTTTATGTATATTTATACCCACCAAGTGCTGGTAAACGATTCGAACTTCCTTGTTCGTCCTCATACACACTTTGTCAATATGGGTACATGAAATAACAACATAAAACAAGATTCTTCATTATCACAGTTTCTAATTGAATAACTTGTAGGTCCCTGGTCTTCTTTCAGTACATCCTTTTTGCTCCACCTACTACAAATTCCAGTTTGAGGATCTGTAGCCCATATTTCGTTCCCATTACGAGAAAACAATAAGTCATACTCAACAGAATTTGCACTAAATTATTCTTCTGCATCTTCGCAAAGAGATTTTCGTCAACGTCATCTTCGTGTAGTTCTGAGTTATTAGTGACGTCTACCTCATTATTATCATAACTGGAGAATCACGTTCATTAGGTGGATTTTCAGAATCAGAAGACGACTCCAACCGTTCCCTTATCTCCTCATCTGATGGTCCTTTTCTCCGTAACATTTTCAATCTGTAGAACAGACAACTTTTATCAAATTATGCACCAAAATATACATGTTTTTTTTATCACAAGGACATGTGTTGAAAACTAAAAGAATAATAATGCGAATCAACAATGGTAAATAGAGTAACAGACACTGCGCTGGCAGACATCTGGTTGTTGAAACATCGCTTCTAATCGCACGGACCTGCGAGGCCTGTACTGGAGGAGACGTACACCAACACTTTCAACACAAAGGCATGGCTTGCAGTTGTGGTCTTCAGTCCTGAGACTAATTTGATGCAGCTCTCCATGCTACTCTATCCTGTGCAGGCTTCTTCATTTCCCAGTACCTACTGCAACTCACATCCTTCTGAATCTGCTGCGTATATTCATCTCTTGGTCTCCCTCTACAACTTTTACCCTCTACGCTGCCCTCCAGTACTAACTTGGTGATCTCTTGATGCCTCAGAACATGTCCTACCAACCGATCCCTTCTTCTAGTCAAGTTGTGCCACAAACGTATCTTCTCAGCAATCCTATTCAACACCTCCTCATTAGTTATGTGATCTACCCATCTAATCTTCAGCATTCTTCTGTAGCACCACATTTCGAAAGCTTCTATTCTCTTCTTGTCCAAACTAGTTATCGTCCATGTTTCACTTCCATACATGGCTACACTCCATACAAATACTTTCAGAAACGACTTCCTGACATTTAAATCTATACTCGATGTTAACAAATTTCTCTTCTTCAGAAACGCTTTCCTTCCCATTGCCAGTCTACATTTTATTTCCTCTCTACTTCGACCATCATCTGTTATTTTGCTCCCCAAATAGCAAAATACCTTTACTACTTTAAGTGTCTCATTTCCTAATCTAATACCCTCAGCATCACCAGACTTAATTCGACTACATTCCATTATCCTCGTTTTGCTGTTGATGTTCATCTTATATCCTCCTTTTAAGACACTGTCCATTCCGTTCAACTGCTCTTCCAAGTCCTTTGCTGTCTCTGACAGAATTACAATGTCATCGGCGAGCCTCAAAGTTTTTATTTCTTCACCATGGATTTTATACCTACTCCGAATTTTTCTTTTGTTTCCTTCACTACTTGCTCAATATAAAGATTGAATAACATCGGGGAGAGGCTACAACCCTGTCTCACTCCCTTCTCAACAACTGCTTCCCTTTCATGCCCCTCAACTCTTATAACTGCCATTTGATTTCTATACAAATTGTAAATAGCCTTTCTCTCCCTGTATTTCTCCCCTGCCACCTTCAGAATTTGAAAGAGCGTATTCTGGTCACCATTGTCTAAAGCTTTCTCTAAGTCTACAAATGCTAGAAACGTAGATTTCCCTTTCCTTAATCTAGCTTCTAAGATAAGTCGTAGGGTTAGTATTGCCACACGTGTTCCAATATTTCTACGGAATCCAAACTGATCTTCCCCTAGGTCGGCTTCCACTAGTTTTTCCATTCGTCTGTAAAGAATTCACGTTAGTATTTTGCAGCTGTGACTTATTAAACTGATAGTTCGGTAATTTTCACATCTGTCAACACCTGCTTCCTTTGGGATTGGAATTATTATATTCTTCTTGAAGCCTGAGGGTATTTCGCCTGTTTCATACATCTTGCTCACCAGATTATAGAGTTTTGTCAGGACTGGTTCTCCCACGGCCGTCAGTGGTTCTAATGGAATGTTGTCTACTCCCGGGGCCTTGTTTCGACTCAGGTCTTTCAGCGCTCTGTCAAACTCTTCACGCAGTATCTCTAATTTCATCTTCATCCACATCCTCTTCCATTTCCATAATATTGTCCTCAAGTACATCGCCCTTGTATAGACCCTCTATATACTCCTTCCACCTTTCTGCTTTCCCTTCTTTGCTCAGAAATGGGTATCCATCTGAGCTCTTAATATTCATTCTCTATTCTCCAAAGGTCTCTTTAGGCAGTATTTATCTTACCCCTAGTGAGATAAGGCTCTACATCCTTACATTTATCCTCTAGCCATCCCTGCTTAACCATTTTGCACTTCCTGTCGATCTCAGTTTTCAGACGTTTGTATTCCTTTTTCCTGCTTCATTTACTGCATTTCTATATTTTCTCCTGTCATCAATTAAATTCAATATTTCTTCTGTTACCCAAGTATTTCTACTAGCCCTCGTCTTTTTACCTACTTGATCCCCTGCCGCCTTCACTACTCCATCCCTCAAAGCTACCCATTCTTCTTCTGCTGTATTTCGTTCTCCCATTCCTGACATTTGTTCCTTTACGCTCTCTCTGAAACTCTGTACAACCTCTCGTTTATTCAGTTTATCCAGGTCCCATCTCCTTAAATTCCCACCTTTTTGCAGTTTCTTCAGTTTTAATCTACAGTTCATAATCGATAGATTGTGGTCAGAGTCCACATCTGTCCCTGGAAAGTCTTACAATTTAAAACCTGGTTCCTAAATCTCTGTCTTACCATTATATCATCTGTCTGAAATCTGTCAGTATCTCCAGGCTTCTTCCATGTATACAACCTTCTTTTATGATTCTTGAACCAAGTGTTAGCTATGATTAAGTTGTGCTGTGTGCAAAATTCTACCGGCGGCTTCCTCTTTCATTTCTTATCCCCAATACATATTCACATAGTAGTTTTCCTCCTCTGCCTTTTCCTGCTACCGAATTCCAGTCACCCGTGACTATTAAATTTTCATCTCTCTTCACTTTCTGAATAATTTATTTCGTCATACATTTCTTCAATTTCTTCGTCATCTGCAGAGCTAGTTGGCATATAAACTTGTACTACTGTAGTAGGGTAGGCGTGGGCTTCGTGTCTATCTTGGTCACAATAATGCGTTCACTATGCTGTTTGTAGTAGCTTACCTGCATTCCTATTTTTTATTCATTATTAAACCTACTCTGCATTAACCCTATTTGACTTTGTATTTAAAATCCTGTATTCGCCTTACCAGAAGTCTTGTTCCTCTTGCCACCGAACTTCACTAATTCCCACTATATCTAACTTTAACCTATCTGTTTCCCTTTTTAAATTTTCTAACCTACCTGCCCGATTAAGGGATCTGACATTCCACGCTCCGATCCGTAGAACGCCAGTTTTCTTTCTCCTGATAACGACGTCCTTCTGAATAGTGCCCGCCCGGAGATCCGAATGGGGGACTATTTTACCCCCGGAACATTTTACCCAAGAGGACGCCATCATCATTAGCCATACAGTAGAGCTGCAAGCCCTCGGGAAAAATTACGGCTGTAGTTTCCCCTTCCTTTCAACCGTTCGCAGTACCAACACAGCGAGGCTGTTTTGGTTAGTGTTACAGGGCCAGATCAGTCAATCATCCAGACTGTTGCCCCTGCTACTACTAAGAAGGCTGCTGCCCCTCTTCAGGAACCACACGTTTGTCTGGCCTCTCAACAGATACCCCTCCGTTGTGGTTGCACCTACGGTACGGCTATCTATATCGCTGAGGCACGCAAGCCTCCCCACCAACGGCAAGGTCCATGGTTCATGGGGGGAAGGCATGGGTAAATATTTATAATTTTGTTGAAAAAATGTAGATAACTACACGAATTAGCAGAAGTCATAAAATTTCATCAAAATAGAACGTATAGTTGCTAATAGAGAAGGTATTAAGCATTACGGAGAGTCCTCTGGGGTCCTACGGTAGATAAAGCCTTAAGCACTTGTACTTCCTATTCTCCATACTTGAACGTAAATTGAAGGGGTCTTCTTAATCTAGTACAATTGGCAGTACACTCTGCCATGCACGTCGCAATTGTTCGGAGAGTATAGCTGACTAATCAGTTTAATAAGTCATGGATGAAAAATAGTAACGCGAATTCTTTACAGATGAATGGAAAAACTGGTAGAAGCCGACCTCGGGGAAGATCAGTTTGGATTCGGTAGAAATATTGGAACACGTGAGGCAATACTGACCCTACGACTTATCTTAGAAGCTAGATTAAGGAAAGGCAAACAAATGTTTCCAGCATTTGTAGACTTAGAGAAAGCTTTTGACAATGGTGACTGGAATACTCTCTTTCAATTTCTGAAGGTGGCAGGGGTAAAATACAGGGAGAGAAAGGCTGGTTGGGAAGGGAGTAAGACAGGGTTGTAGCCTCTCCCCGATGTTATTCAATCTGTATATGGAGCAAGCAATAAAGGAAACAAAAGAAAAGTTCGGAGTAGGAATTAAAATCCATGGAGAAGAAATAAAAACTTTTTGGTTCGCCGATGACATTGTAATTCTGTCAGAGACAGCAAAGGACTTGCAAGAGCAGTTGAACGGAATGGACAGTGTCTTGAAAGGAGGATATAAGATGAACATCAACAAAAGCAAAACGAGGATAATGGAATGTAGTCGAATTAAGTCGGGTGATGCTCAGGGAATTAGATTACGAAATGAGACACTTAAAGTAGTAAAGGAGGTTTGCTATCTGGGGAGCAAAATAACAGATGATGGTCGAAGTAGAGAGGATATAAAATGTAGATTGACAATGGAAAGGAAAGCGTTTCTGAAGAAGAGAAATTTGTGAACTTCGAGTATAAATGTGTCTTGAAAGGAGAATGTAAGATGAACATCAACAAAAGCAAAACGAGGATAATGGAATGTAGTCGAATTAAGTCGGGTGATGCTCATGGAATTAGATTAGGAAATGAGACACTTAAAGTAGTAAAGGAGGTTTGCTATCTGGGGAGCAAAATAACAGATGATAGTCGAAGTAGAGAGAATATAAAATGTAGACTGACAATGGTAAGGAAAGCGTTTCTGAAGAAGAGAATTTGTTAACATCGAGTATAGATTTAAGTGTCAGGAAGTCGTTTCTGAAATTATTTGTATGGAGTGTAGCCATGTATGGAAGTGAAACATGGACGATAAATAGTTTAGGCAAGAAGAGAATAGAAGCTTTCGAAATGGGGTGCTACAGAAGAATGCTGAAGATTAGATGGGTAGATCACATAACTAATGAGGAGGTATTAAAAAGGATTGGGGAGGAGTTTGTGGCACATCTTAACTAGAAGAAGGGATCGGTTGGTAGGGCATGTTCTGAGGCATCAAGGGATCACGAATTTAGTATTGGAGGGCAGAGTTGAGGGTAAAAATCGTAGAGGGGATACATTAAACAGATGCAGAAGGATGTAGGTTTCAGTAGATACTGGGAGATGAAGAAGCTTGCACAGGATAGAGTAGCATGGAGAGCTGCATCAAAGCGGTCTCAGGACTTAAGACCACAATAGCAAGAGCAGCTGAAGATGCAGACGTAGATGTGTGCCGCTCCTGGAGTCCAGTATCAGATTCAGGAGGAGGAGTGAGTGCTCGGTGGATTTACAGGCCCGCTAACAAGGTCGCCTTCAGCGCCAAGACGTGCAGGTCGCGAACGTTCGGCCGCCGGCCGCGACCTTGCCGGGAGTTCTGGACTGCTGCGGCGTCGTCGTTAAGGCCATCTGGGGGCGCGCGAGCCAGCGATAGCATCGCGATCGGCCCCGGAGATACAGCAAAGCTGCTGACTGGTAATTAATGGGCCAGATAGCGCGGCCGCGATTTATGGAGTGCCGCCGACTGGTAAAAATAGGAGAGCTGCATTTAAACCGCAATTTGCATACACATCGGCTGGCTCGTCGCCCACCACGGCCGCGGCCACTTAGGCGAGAAAATGTTCCCCGCGCCCATTCTTATGCCGTTTGACGCAGACCCTCTCCGCCCGTGCCATCGGCTGGCTTCGGGAAACAAATCAACCGAACCGTTCCGTCCATGATTAGAACTGAGAAAGGTGGGTCGTCAGTGCGGTATATATCCTGTTTTCGCAGTGAAACCACGTCTACATCTACATCTACATCCATACTCCGCAAGCCACCTGACGGTGTACCTCTATCGGTTCTCCCTTTTATTCTCGTATTGTTGGTGGGAAGAAGGATTGTCGGTATGCTTCTGTGTGGACTCTAATCTCTCTGATTTTATCCACATGGTCTCTTCGCGAGATATACGTAGGGGGGAGCAACATACTGCTTGACTCTTAGGTGAAGGTTTGTGCTCGAAAATTCAACAAAAGCCCGTACCGAGCTACTGAGCGTCTCTCCTGCAGAGTCTTCCACTGGACTTTATCTATCATTCTCCGAAATAATTATATGGAGGGGGTTGGAACTGAAGGGAAAATCTTGAGTTGGAGTTGCAGGTGTCTGATGCATACTGTGGTCGGATTCTCTGGTATTTATAAGCGCTTCGCAACTGACAGTGACTCAGAAACTCGAGAGACGGGTATTAAATTGACGGTAGGTATGTTAGCCGCAACAGAATCATGTCAGACGTAGCAAAATGAAATGGAGGAATACTACTGTTGGAGACTATAGGACCTTCTGTCTTAACCATACGTTGCTCCCGCTATTTCCAGATAAATTACAGCTCATCTGAAAAGATCTGCCGACCGGGGAGGCCGAGCGGTTCTAGGCGCTACAGGCTGGAACCGCGAGACCGCTATGGTCGCAGGTTCGAATCCTGCCTCGGGCAGGGATGTGTGTGACGTCCTTAGGTTGGTTAGGTTTAAGTAGTTCTAAGTTCTAGAGGACAGATGACCTCAGATAAGTCCCATAGTGCTCAGAGCCATTTGAACAATTTTTTGAAAAGATCTTCCTGTCCACTTGATCGTGGCGTTAGAACGGAATCTACAGCAGGTGTATTAACTAGAAAGTGTTGCAGAATTGGGGAGAGGGAAAGGCCACAAACAACTAAAAGAGAGGACGACAGCTGTGAATAAAAATTACCATTCCAATTATCATAAAAATTATAACAAAAAGTGATGAATGATGAGGTATATCCGAAAGCTGCATAGCTGTACGAAGGTGTTTTATTCGCCACTACAGTTTCACGTCAGTGTAAACGTATCTTCACTTTTATGATAGTTGAATTTTCATAATCTACACAGACAATTAATGAGTCCCAGCCTTCAGGAAGCTATCCAGTTTAAGAGTCAAACCACATTGCGGGGTGGGGGGTTCATAATAAAATTGAGTACCACCGAAAGATATGTGTCAGAATGTATAAAGCACGAATTTTGAACGAACCAAGCCGGGTAACACCCCGTGTGGTGTATTACAGTCTCTGGTAGACACCGTCTGTATAAAACCATAGTAAGTAAAACTTAAAATGCCTCCGCCGTATTGCTAACTGGCTGAAGTGGTGTAAGCACCACGTTGAGCCTACCGATATAGGTGTGAAACCGGTAGTAGCGAAGAAAACACCTTCATACAGCTATGCGTTTTTGGAAACGCCTCGTCACTCTTGCCTTTTTAATTATTACAATCTTTATGATTATTTTAATTATTATTGAGTATTGAGTGTTGTCATTGTGATTCAAAACGTCTCTGAGCTGAGATTGCCCTCCTGATGTAGATTTGGTAGGGGCGTGCCTCAAGATTATTACACCTCCGTAATATATTTTCATGTGAGTTCGTGGCGTCTATTCTTTTGGACACGCCCAAAAGAACAGACACCACGCGGAATCCGCAGCCATGATACATATTATGTAAACTAAAGGTGGAGAGTCTGATTAAAATTAGTTGATAGCTGACACTTCACGCGTTGGAGCTGGTTCCCTAGAATCAGAGCGCTCAGCGTCACACACGAACCTTTTGCAGTTGCCAGACTGCCTTACAAATAGTCACATCACTTGTCTGGCGTTCTTTCTGGATGTTTTTGCATCCAAAATCATGGGTCTGTGACTTGTATTTCGTATTTAATCACATATGACAACCGCACAACAACAAAAACAACACGCACATACAAACAACGATGATAATGAAATACACACTTTTCATACACAGCTAACTAAACACTACTCGATACTTACAAACAAGACACATGTTTGTGCCTCTCATCACGGAAATGGAACCGCATAATATTGCGCAACGGTATGCCATTTCTTTTTGCGTTAAATTGGGTGAAAACGCGACGGCAACTTACGGTAAGCCGGCCGGAGTGGCCGTGCTGTTCTAGGCGCTACAGTCTGGAACCGAGCGACCGCTACGGGCGCAAGTTGGAATCCTGCCTCGGGCATGGATGTGTGTGGTGTCCTTAGGTTAGTTAAGTTTAATTAGTTCTAAGTTCTAGGCGACTGATGACCTCAGAAGCTAAGTCGCATAGTGCTCAGAGCCATTTGAACAACTTACGGTAAGCTTCGATTGGATTGGAGTGGCTTGTTTGGTGGAAGAGACCAAACAGCGAGGTCATCGGCCTCAGCGGATTAGGGAAGAATGGCGAAGGAAGTTGGCCGTGCCCTTTCAAAGGAACCATCCCAGCATTTGCCTGGAGCGATTTAGGGACATCACGGAAAACATAATCAGGATGGCCGGACGCGGGATTGAACCGTCGTCCTCCCGAATGCGAGCCCAGTGTGCTACCACTGCGCCACCTCGCTCGGTACGGTAAGCTTCAGAAGGCTTTTAGAGAGGTGGTTATGTCAAGAGATCAAGTTTTTCGTTGGCATAAAATGTTTAGTGAAGGCAGAACGAATGTTGAAGATGAAGACCGCAGTGGACGACCATCAACCTCACGGACGGATGTCAACCCTGCCAGGGTGCGTGAACTCGTACGATTTGACAGAAGATTATCCGTGAAAATGATTGCAAAAGAACTGAACATCAATCGAGAAACGGTTTGTCTAATAATAACTGAAGATCTTGGCATGAGAAAGATTTGTGCAAAAATGGTCACCAAAAATCTCACACGACAATAGCGGGACACACGGAAAAATGTGGCAGCCGATCTGTTAGAGCAAACGGAAATCGATCCAGAATTGTTGAACCGTGTTACCACTGGTGATGAAAGTTGGTTTTTTCAGTACGATCCAGAGACAAAACGCCAAAGTTTGCAATGGTGCTCAAAGGGATCACCCAGACCAAAAAAAGCTCGAATGTCAAAGTCAAAAGTGAAATGCATGCTTGTGTGGTTCTTTGATTCCAAGGGAATAGTTCGTAAAGAGTGGGTGCCTCCTGGACAAACAGTTAACCGATATTACCACAAAAAGTTTTTAGAAAGTCTTCGTAAAAGAGTTCTTCGTGTCCGTGCCAACATTGCTGACAATTGGATTCTGCATCACGATAATGCGCCACCCCATACTGCTCTGTCGGTACAGCAATTTTTAACCTCAAAACAAATTTCAGTACTCCCACAGCCACCTTATTCACCAGATATCGCTCCGTGCGACTTTTTTCTATTTCCAAGAGTCAAAACTGCGGTCCAGGGTTGTTATTTGAAACAACACAAGATGTCCAAAAAGCTGTGACGAGGGTCTTGGAGGATATTACAGAAGATGAGTTCCAGAAATGTTACCATCAACGGCAGAAGCGCTGGAAAAAGTGTATGCAATCAGAAGGGAACTTCTTTGAAGGAGATGAGACCTAAGCAACATTTTTTCCCCATACGGTGGCCGTAGCCGCGTTACTTGCTTGGGGTGAAGCCGAAATGGAGCCTGTAATATTAAATCGCGACGCAATTTTTGTTTTGCAGCGTTACATTAATCTTGCAGTGGTGCATCGGAAACAAGCTACTTTCACATCAGTCTTATTATTCTATTGTCGGACCTCGTATTATGCATTTCTCGAGTGACTTTAGTGATGGTATTTGCGTGTGATTGTTTTTCATTCTTCCTGCTGTGTCAGGCAATCACTAAGTCTCGACAGCGGATTTGTATTTTTGCAACTCATTCGCATATTGCGATTTTGTCCCATTCTTCTAAGGCAGACAGTCTTTTCAGGGACAACCAAATATTAGGTTACTGTTATCTCATGTCATTAATCGTCGCTTTTTGTATCCATTGCACTTATAAAGGTGGAATGGAAGGTTAATAATTGATTATTCATGTATACACTGAGGTGACGTAAGTCGTGAAATACCACCCAATACCGTGTCGGACCTCCTCCTACGCGGGACGATGCAGCATGTCGACGTGACATGGACTCAACAAGTCGTTTGTAGTTCCCTGTAGAAGTACTGAGCCACGTTACCTGTACGGCCGTCCATAATTGCGAACGCGTTGCCAGTGCAGGATTTTGATCACGAATTGACCTGTCAGTTATGTCCCAAAAACGTACGAAGGGATTCATGTCGGGTCATCTAGGTTACCAAATGATTAACTCGAACTGTCCAGAATGTTCTTCAAACCAACTGCGAACAGCTGTAGCCCAGTGATATGGTGCATTGTTATCCATAACAATTTCGTCGTTGTGTGGGTACATGAAGTTCATTAATGGCTGCAAATGGTCTCCAAGTATCTGAAAGTAGCCGAGGACCCAGTCCATTTGATGTAAACACAGCTCACCATTATTAAGCTACCACCAGCCTGCACAGTGCCTTGTTGACAACTTCGGTCTATGGTTTCGTGGTGTCTGCGTCACGGCCGAACCAAACCATCATCTCTTACCTACAGAAATCGGGTCTCATCGGACCAGGCTACGGTTGTCCATTCTTCAAGGGTACAACCGGATTGGTCATGAACCTAGGAGAGCCGCTGCAGGCATGTCGTTCTGTTAACAAAGGCACACGCGTCGCTCGTCTGCTGCCAGAGCTCGTTAACGCCTAGTTTCGAGGAACTGTCCTGACGGTTACGTTCGTCATATGTCCCATATTGATTACTGTGATTATTTTACATAGTGTTGCTTGTCTGTTAGCAGTACGCAAACCCTGCTAATCTCTGTCGGTAAGGGTACGCCGTCGGCCACAACGTTGCTCGTTGTGAGAGTTAATGCCTGAACGTTGGTATTCTCAGCACAATGTTGATACTATGGATCTCGGGATGTTGAATTCCTTAACATTTTCTGAAATGGAGTGTCCTATGCGCCTAGCTCCAATTATCACTCCGCATTTACAGTCTGTTACTTCTCGTGGTGCGGCCGTAATCACATCGGAACCTTTTTCATGTGAATTACCTGACTACAAATGACTGCTCCACCAGTGCATTGCCCTTTCATACCTTGTGTAGGCGATACTAGCGCCATCTGTAAATGTGGACGTCGCTATCCTACGGCTTTTGTCAACAAATAGTATGTCTGCAGGGAAATTTGTAGTAAAGAAACATGAATGTGGGCCATTGACTCATTTCGTTGTTGGATGATAACGTTGTTTGTTATCAGTTGGGAGGTGTCTCGCGTTTTCTAGCACCACCTCTCTCCTATCAATTACCCTTTGCGCGAAACCTTTACTGAATTGAATATGAGCCCGTGGAGAGAAATCTTGTCATCGGCCAGTCCAGTCGATGCGGATCGTTCGCAAGGGTATGTCGAAAGCTCAGCTGTATCCTCACAGTTGGAAACGTCCATTGTCATGCTGTGTGCAGAACCCCGACTCGTCTGAAAAGACGACAAAAGGCTGCCCCTGTCTGCAGTGTGGTCTTTGCTCGCCCCGACATCAGAGCGCCTCTCTTTGTGCCCGCCCCAAGGGAAGCCGCTACAATAGTCGCCCTGACGACAACCTGTGGTCGTCGCACAGTCCGTTTGGGCGCGTTATGAGCCATCTGGCTTGCTTTTATCAAGTTCTTTTGCCATGCTTTTCGTGCGGCCTCTGGAACTTTTGCCGCCTTGTGCGTCGAGCGGGAGGCTGATTTGCGTTGCCGTGTTTTTCGCTTCGAGAGTGAGATCCTGGGTTGGTGGGGCGGCTCTCCGTGAGGTGTCGCGGACTGTGGCGACGGGAGCCTGGGCAGTCGGCTGTAGTGTGGCTAAGGTGGCAGTTGCTTGTGTAGCAGCGTGGTCCGGCTTGCCGTTGCACCTGGCTTTCGAAGGGCTGCATTAGCGTCCGGAAGAGCAGATCAGGAGACTCTGTGCGGTTTTGTAATTCTGTGGCCCGGACTCTAGTGGCGCCTGCAATGAACTAGCGTCATTATGGCAGATTACTGTGGGAACCTTGTAAGTTATTCTTACTCTGGTGTCCTGCCACCACAGTGTTAATTCTAGCGAGTCTAAAGGGCTAAGCTATGTGCCGGTGACTTTCTTTCCAGAAATCGGTGAGAACTTTTGCACTACTTATACTGTCCCCGAGGCCTTTTTACATATGAAAGCCAAGTTCGTTTGTTCTCATGTCAACGTCTGAACAGTGCTATGACCTCAGGTTGGTCGCGTTCTGTTAACATCCAAACCAACAGAAATCTGGAATGAGATTCTCACTCTGTAGCGGAGTTCGACTGGCTCTGAGCACTATGGGACTCAACTGCTGTGGTCATCAGTCCCCTAGAACTTAGAACTACTTAAACCTAACTAACCTAAGGACATCACACACACCCATGCCCGAGGCAGGGTTCGAACCTGCGACCGTAGCAATCGCACGGTTCCGCGCTGCGCGCCTAGAACCGCGAGACCACCGCGGCCGGCTGTAGCGGAGTGTGGGCTGATATGAAACTTCTTGGCAGATTAAAACTGTGTGCCGGACCGAGACTCGAACTCTGGACCTTTGCCTTTCGCGGGCAAGTGCTCTACCAACTGAGCTACCCAGTAGGAGGCGAGGTACTGGCAGAAGTAAGGCTGTAAGGACGGGGCGTGAGTCGTGCTTGGGTAGCTCAGTTGGTAGAGCACTTGCCCGCGAAAGGCAAAGGTCCCGAGTTCGAGTCTCGGCCCGGCACACAGTTTTAATCTGCCAGGAAGTTTCAACTGAAATCTGATTTCGCATGACAGAGCGGATCAGGTTGTGGAAAGGAGCCCAAATCAGTTGCTGTTATTTGCACAAACATAGAAACTTTCTTTTACTAAAACACTTAATCACGCATGCTCTTAAAAGAATTCAGAAACAATACTGCTGTAGACCTGAACACAAGTTATTAAAATTGCCGTAAAGAATACACACGGCTGAAGGCCTTAGTTACATAATAGAAGAACTGGGTAACAACAGTCTCAGAAAGAACATTTTAAAATGTTTTAAACAAATGACCTTTAAAATTTTAATTTAATACGGCTAAAGGCCTTATCTTAAAAGAATTCGCATGAAATTCGGCTGAAGACCATATACTTAACATAGAACAACTCAGGACTTAACGCATGGATAACAAAATTAAGATAGAGAGGAAAATTTTCAAAATATGAATAACGCCATATTTTTGAGTGGTTATTGTGCTTTGGCTGTTTTTAGGCGACAATTTTGAACACGTAGTGCTGCTGGTATCTTCGTCCTCGGCCGATACTTTCCGTTGTCATTTGATGTTCGACAGTGATTGCTTTTATATTTTTCGAGTTCTTGTGGAAGTGTTTTCGTGGAACTGCGGGATCAAATTTATGCGGGATCAAATCTATGTATTAGGTATTCCTACCCAAATGATCTTTTTTGTTAACGCATTGTAAGGGCCACCTTGATGCCTACTGTTTTGTTAAAAACATAGGAAGCAGCTATTTGTCACTGGGGCTCGTACCTGTGTGCTATGATTTGGGGCTGTGCTCTTTAATTAAGTAATCCGGGTTTTAATCTGTTGTATTGAAGCTATTCATTGTTTTAATTTATCACGCTGTAAGCTAGTCAGGGTAATTATTAATTGGTATTACGTACAGAAAATCGCTGTTTAATTCTAACGTGTCGCTATACTTTTCTTGGAACTACCGCTATTTCCAATGAGATTCATCAGCTTCTATAGGCAGATTCTGTTTCAAAAAATTGTGTGCTAGAGGTTTGCGTTATTTGGTATTTCTGTATTCAGGCTCAAATTTTAATGCGTTCAGTAGCTGTAGTTGTGTAATTATTGTTGCTCTTTTGAAAATATGTTCACTGCAGTGAAGTTTGCTATAACGTCTTTTACAACTATTAATGATTTGTGTGGTAACTGGAAGTACCTTCTTCGAGATTTGGTCAACGTCAAAATTTCCGAAGCCCAGCAAAGTTTTCTGAATCCAAGCTCTGCGAAACGACGTCAGTTTTGAAACTTTCTTTTCCTGAGTTACAGTCAGTGTATAAAACTTGAGCTTGCCTCAAACCGTTAAGCTCTTATCCTTGTACCATGGTTTCGTTATAAACTGTAATATGAAGCAAGGGATGTGGCGTTCAATTGTGATATAAATTAAGTTTTCATCTTTAGTATTAAAATCCACTCTTCGTGGAATAAATTAATTTTTGGTAAATTCGTCCCAGCACCTTACCACTTCCTCCCCGACCCTACCAGTACACATTCCATGCTGCAGACAATCCTGACTCAAATTATATAGTGTGGCTGTGCGATCGTGCCCAACCGAGCAAACGATATATCCGTTCTCTCAGGCGCTACTTGCGTTAGGCTGCTGTGATCCTGCTTAACATCTACATTCCACTTTCAAATGAGAGTCGAGGGGTGCTGACTATCGAAGGCAATAATGTGGCTGTAGTCTCGATAGGCCACGGTCCTAACTACGTCGAATTTTGACGTCGTGGTAGTCGTTACGCCATGTTAAACAGGGCTTAACGTGAAATCTCACAGGCAGTCAATATTCAAAAGCTTTCTTTTATTCCAGCCCACTTACTACAATTTCAATCGTTCGCATATCCAAGAATGAAGAAGATTTCATGCGAGTTTGACGTCTGTTGCATTGCCGCCTTTATTGAGTTGTGATTTTAAGAGGAAACAGTGTACATAATTAGGCATCTTCCTAATCCAGTAATGGATAGTAAGCAGGTAGTAAGACTGAGAGTAGCCTTTCGTATGAGCCCGAATTTCACTAAGCTTTTCGTGGTGGTCATTATGCGAGTGATACATGTTGCTGAAGACACATCTAAAGCTTGATAGGGCTGCATACCTCAGTCGATAAAAGCAGAACGCTTAAAGGTCAACTTTGCTGTCTGCCTGTCAGCTTGTCTTTTTGACTGTTAACGCCCCTTTTACTCAGGAACGGAAATTTATGTCAGGTACAGTGGTCTCTAGGCCCTTGACGGTATAATAATTATAAGCTTCTAAGTCAATCCAACCAAAAGATATGGCAGTTCATGTCACATATTTTGATACTCGCGAATTCACTCATCAAAATCTGTACGGTGCTTCCCGTTGGCCTAGAGTCATGAAATTGGGCAAGGGGAAAGATTTCGAAGAACAAACAAAGATAAAAATCCAAAAATTGATAATTTGTAATTTTATGATACGAAAACAAATATTTATTTTGGCGTATTTTATCCAAAGTCAAATTAAAACAATCAGCAGTTCTGCATTCAGGCTGACTGGTTCGCAGCGGTAAAAGTCAAACATCAGGCACGGAATGATTTCATTGCTGATGTGACGAGCTTCGGAATTTATCCATCATCAGATATCCAGGAGCGATATATGCACGAAGATATGGCGTTTCGAGTTGTATATGAAATAAACATTCGTAGACTAGTCCGCGCTCCTGAATCTCAGATGATGGAGAAATTCTGAAGCGCGTCGCATAAGCAATAAAGTCATCCCATGCCGGATGTTTGCTTTTTACTACTGCGCCCTAGTCAGCCTGAATGCGAAAGTATTTGTTATTGTAATAATGATCGGCTGCCACCTCCACGGTTTTATGGCAGATTCTTATTATTGAAATTAAAACATTCTCGAAAATCTTGGAACCCTAGGGCCGGTGTATTGGCAGCATCAATGTCGATAACAGGCAAAATGGCTCGACATTCTGGCTTGCCGGGATGGATGACTTGCCTGCAGACATGGTTACGTTTGTACGGAACGCTCTGAGTGCGATTCCTACTCGCCACTGGCCAGCAGTTTACGCCACTTATGGTGTAAGCACCCTTTTATAGGATAGCACCACAGGAAGTATTATTTCCCACAGTTCAACAGTTGTTCTTCTTCACTTGGCGGTGTAATCACCCTCACATAGGGCTGAACCACAAGCTGTTTCATTTCTAACATTCCAACAATCGTTCTCCCTCTAACGAAGTCCTTTCCTCTATTTTGTCCCGTCTAGGTCCTACTAACTCCTCGGAGGAAGGTGCAGTACTAAGCATGTCGTCGATAATTCAAAAATTTCTCGTCTGTAACAAAAGACCATCTGTACGTAAGTAGGTCAGTGCCACTGCACAACCATAGTGTGCTTCGGAGCAAAGATGATTGAGTAACACTGATAAATTTTCCGTCAATATTGTTGGTCATAACAATTAAAAAAGAAACTTGCCATTAATTACTCCTATAGCTAAAGAGAAATGGCAGTACTCATGTATTTTTCCTGGAAGTAGTGAATACACCGTTAAACTGAATGGATACGTTGAGTAGCACAGAACTCACACTCAGCGAAAAAACAAATTACTAAAAAAAAGATAAGTATATCAATACAGAAGAAAAAGACCAGTTAGGAATCAGAATTGCGGAAGGCACGTGCAACACCAGATGTATATTAACTCTGTTGTCTATTTAGCAAAATTTCAGAATGTGCAAGGTATAATGAGCAACGTGGTGCAGCTGAAATAAATACAGATTTCCTGTTCTTAAACACTTATGTATGTTTTAAGAAGATGAGTGGAGTTGTATGGTTTGGATGCAGCATTAGACGGACGTAAAGAGGAAGAGAAGTATTGAAATTAAACGCATCGGCTCAGAACCACCTGAGAAAAATTCAATATGCACCTATATATATTGTGAACGTATTAGGGTAGGATGCAAAAGTTATTAGACTAGGTGATGAATGAGATCTACGGAGAAGTATTGCCAGGAACATATGCGTTTGCTTGCGTGGAGAAGACGCAAGAAAGACATGGCTGTTTCTACTGCATGTCTTTTAATTATGCAAAATTTTTGGAGGGAAGACAAATGACCAATTCAATTTATAGAACACAGACTATGAAATTATAAAAAAATTAACATAAATTGATGATAAACACCTCCTTCGTTATACAGCCTGCAGTTAAAATACACCACAGCACGCATTAAAATCTCATGACCAAGATCTCTGACGTATAGTATACAAGCATATTTCCACGCTTCTCAACTCAACATCCCGTTTTCAATTCAAGGAAACATGTGTCTAATGAGTACAGTGTATGTAATGTACTTAGAGCAACTTATTTATAAATATGAATATATATCTACAAAGGTACTCCGAAAGCTACAGTTCGGAGTGAGGTGGAGGATACTTCTAGAAGCATTAACTGTTCCCCACTCCTCGTCACTTCCATTGACAACAGTATGTGAAAAGCGGAATCGCCAGCAAACCTCCGTATGAATTTCTCGATTTTCTTGCCGTGGTCCTCTCTGGGAGGAAGTAATGTCTTGCTCCACTCTTTTTCGAACGTAAATTCCTTTAAGTTAAACAGTGATCCTCTCCATGATGCATACAGCCTCTCTTCCAGCGTCTGCCATTCCAGTTTCCAGACTATTTCCGCCTAACGCTTATGTGCAGACCGAACGATCGTGTGAGGAAATGCGCCGCTCTTCGTTAGACTATCTCCGTACATCATTAATGGTGAGGTCCGTTACAGTTGTAAATATTTTCGTTTGCCAGAAGGAAAAGACAGCTCGGTTTCGGGACCTGTATCCCATGTCAGCTGCGTCTGCAAGGTCATAAATAAGTAATGAAGCCTATTCACATTGCTGACATTAAAAGCGATCAGATCTTCTACTAAATTCTTAAGAAAAAACCGCCGTGTACGTATATAAAATGTTAGTCCCTTAAAGACGTATAACATAAATTAAATAAGGTCAAAATAGTGCATCCCTGGTATACAAGACAAACAGGAGACTCTGGGCGCTTCAGTCCGGAACCGCGCTGCTGCTTGCTGCGGTCGCGGTTCGAATCCTGGATGTGTGTGGTGTCCTTAGTTTAGTTAGGTTTAAGTAGTTCTAAGTTCTAGGCGACTGATGACCTCAGAAGTTAAGTCTCGTAGTGCTTAGAGCCATTTGAACCATTTGAAGACCCTTTCAATTTCTAGGACTACCGGAAAGGCTCTCGCGGAGCAGGACAAATGTCCGGCCTAAGGGCGTGCCAAAAATCTCAACTTTGGTGTGTGCTTGGCACGGGTCTTATGAGTGTGTGTGCAGCACTATGTTTGAAAGACTGCCTACCTAGCTTTATGCAATTCCATGGTTGGAATACCCTTAAGCTGGGATCTTTGTCCTGCTCTGCGAGATGCTTTGCGGCAGACCTATGAATTGACAGGGTCTCCTGTTTTATGCTGTATATCAGTGATGCACTAATTTGACCTGATTTAACCTTTCTTATTCGACTTGAATAGAATAATACTTTATGTAAGTAAACGGGGTTTTTTCTTAAGAATTTTAGTGTAAATTCTGTTTAACTTGGATAGGCGTCATTATTTATTTATAATTTCGCAGATGCACGGCAAATGACACACAGGTGTCGAAAGCGGGTTACACTGTTCATGTAGGAAATAAAATTTTTTACAACAGTAGCGGATCTTATCGTTGATGATGAATATCAACAGCTGTAGATGTCCAAACAAGAGAAATTTCTCTATGCTTTCTATCAATCCAACTCGGTAAGTAACCGAGAACGATGAACAACACTCATGAATCGCTCGACCGAGTGTTTTTTCAACCACTTCTTTCGTGAATGAATCAATTTTCCGTCAAACTTTTGGCAGTGGATGACTGCCTGGCATCTGCTTTTCTAACTGTTTGTTTTATGTGGTCATTCCATTTTAGGTCGCTCCAGATGGTAACTACTAAGTATTTTACGGTATTAACTGTCCCCAGTGACTTGTCACTAGCGGTGTAACCACACAGCTGTGGATTTCTTCGTCTGCGTATGCGCAATAGGTTGCGTTTATTTACGATAGCGATCGACTGTCACTTCCTGCACCAACCTTCGATCCCCTCTAAAATCTCTACAGTCTTGTGGCGTTGCTACCTTCTTATAGGAAACAGCACCATTCGCGAATAGCCTCACGGAACCTCCACTGCTATAGACTAGAGCACTGATAAAAATTTTAATTAGTTACGAGCCTACAACACACCTTACAAGTACTCACTAAATAGCCCTCAAATGTATCAATTTTTTCCATTAAGAATTAGATGTTCTGGATAAAGAACTGTGCTCGATACAGCATATAGATCATTTGTTATCTAAAACTTTCTATAATGATGTGGTTGGATGTATGAATTATTCAAGTTTACTACGCGCCAAATACTATTGAGGAAAGCATATGTGGACGAATAAAGTAACATGACAGAGGAAAGAGCTGCACAGAATGCAAACAACAGAAAGCAGACCAACATGTGTCATTAATTTCTGTCGATGTTGAGCGCAGTAGCAGCGAAGTGATACAGAGAGTGGTAGGATAGAAAGAACTGGAGCAGGTCGACAAACCAGTCGAATGACAGATGTCCATGTTACTGAATGGAAATACAAATGTTGCCAGAGGAAGACATTCTCGTGTAACCTCTCTATTGTGCAAAAAACAGGAGAAGCGATGGCGCTCCACGCCACACCGGTTCCCGTTCTTGCCTCGGCTACGAGCAGACGCGTGTGATGGTCGCAGAGAAGGCCAGTAGGGGCGGTGTTCTTCCTTTTCCGCAGCACGCTGCGAAAAACGTGTTAAACTGCCGATCTGAGTTATTGCAGCAGTGCGAGCTCTTTGGTCACTCGCGAATTATCTGCTGCCGTAGTCGTATTTCAAAAGTTGCACCATCCCACTTCCCGCGGCGCGTTACAGCAGCAGCAGGCAGCAGCCGCCTCGCCTTTTGTCACTGCCAGCGCCACGGCAGAACTGCACTGCGACTCGACTCTCGCCAGAGACAAGTGTATCTCCGCGGAAGGCGGCCTTTATCGCGTGCCGTTTGTCATCCGGCGCTGTATCTGCGTGTGGCGGACAGCCTGAGTCACCAGGCAGCCGCAGCTGTCCAGAAAGGATGAAGAAATGTCAGGTACCTTAACAGCGGCCCTTTGTGACCTCCTCCTGCTGCTGTGTTGTAAGCGTTTCCGGTACTGGACTGAGACAGCAGTACACGAGGTTTGCGCATCACATCGTTTATGATATAGTACAGATAACGATTACAATCTTTTTACACATTTCGGCTACTTGATTGTTATGCCCAACAAAATTTTGAGTTTTCTGCCTCACAGAACTAGAAAACAGGCCTTAAATTCATTGACCGGCTATCATTTTTTAGATATGTCTGTTGTACATACACTGGATCAACATGAAAGTGGGATGTAACAAACGTCAAATTGGCGTGAAGTGTACTATGTACTCGCATATGCAAATGATAACCATTTCAGCACAGGCACTAATTTGGTTAAGCGTAATTATTTTTTTATAACTTCGCAGATACATCTGAAGACGGGACAGCGGGGTCAGCAACCTGGCTAAGCTTTCCTTTTAGAAAATAAAAAATAAATTTTACAACTAAAGTTCAGCACTAGCACACGAAGTATATACACTACTGGCCGTTAAAACTGCTACACCACGGACATAACGTGCTACAAACGCGAAATTTAAGCGACAGGAAGAAGATGCAGTGATATGCAAATTATTAGCTCTTCAGAGCATTCACACAAGGTTGGCGCCGGTGGCGACACCTACAACGTGCTGACATGATGAAAGTTTCCAATCAATTTCTCACGCACTAACAGCAGTTCACCGGCGTTGTCTGGTGAAACGTAATTGTGATGCCTCGTGTAAGGAGGAGAAATGGATACCATCACGTTTCCTAGCCTATCGCGATTGCGGTTTATCGTATAGGGACATTACTGCTCTCGTTGGTCGGGATCCAATGACTCTTAGCGAAATATGGAATAGGTGGGCTCAGAAGGGTTTTACGGAACGCCGTGCTGGTTCCCAACGGCCTCGTATCACTAGCAGTCGAGATAACAGGAATCTTATCCGCATGGCTTTAACGGATCTTGTAGCCAAATCTCGATCCCTGAATCAACGTTTGCAAGACAACAGTTCGACAACGTGAGCAGCTGCGTGGACTATCAGCTCGGAGACCAAGGCTGCGCTTACCCTTGACGCTGCATCACCGACAGAAGCGCCTGGAATGGTGTACTCAACGTCGAACCTGGGTGCACGAATGGAAGAACGTCATTTTTTCGAATGAATCCACCTTCTGTTTACAGCATCATGATGGTCGGATCCGTGTTTGGTGACATCGCGGTTGACGCACATTGGAAGCGTCTATTCGTCATCGCCATTCTGGCGTAATACCCGGCGTGATCGTGTGGGGTGCCATTGGTTACACGTGTGGGTCACCTTTTGTTCGCATTGATGGCACTTTGAACAGTGGACATTACATTTCATTACACTTCATTCGATCCGTGCGAAACCCTGCATTTCAGCAGGATAATGCACGACCTGTACGGGCCTTTCTGGGTACAGAAAATATTCTACTGTTGCCCTGGCAAGCACATTCTCCAGATCTCCCGTCTGGTCAATGGTGGCCGAGAAACTGGCTCGTCACAATACAACAGTCACTACTCTTGATGAAGTGTGGTACAGTGTTGTAGTTGCATGGGCAGCTGTACCTGTACACGCCATCCAAGCACTGTTTGACTCAATGCCCAGGCGTATCAACGCCGTTATTACGGCCAGAGGTGATTATTCTGGGTACTGATTTCTCAGGATCTACGCACCCAAATTGCGTGAAAGTGTAATCACATGTCAGTTCTAGTATAATACATTTGTCCAATGAATACCCATTTATCATCTGCATTTCTTCTTGATTTGCAACTGTCGTATATCTTTTCACGATGATGGTCTGGGTTCCATTCCTGCCACGTGAATATGGAATCGATGGCTTCAGTAAGGCATTACTCAAACACCATGTAGTTTCTCAATGACTACATGCGACTAGCGTTCGAGAGGGAAGACATATTAATCTCTCACCATCCTATGAAGTTCAACCAAGTCATGTAGCATCAGTTAGGAAGTTGGGTTTGTCGCAGCGAGGTAAGTACCCACGCGGACAGTGCCATGACTCTTGGATTACGACTTAGTTTCAGAAACACAGCTTCCATTGTTGCGGCTCCCCTTGATACGGCTACAGAGACAGTGGTAGCCTCGACAACATAGAATAAAGTGGCGCCAAACACAGGAGTGCCGCCAAAACACGTTTTCAGACACATACAGCTGCTCCATACAGCATCACAATGGGTGTAGCCATCTGTGAAGGATCCGAGAATAATAAATGTTGCCAGATTCCGTTCGTCATTGTTGTGACGCGAAAAAATTAAAAATGGAGGACGAACAGCGAAGGAATTATCCGAATGGGATGGAAACTGGCAGATGTGACGTACATATACAGACAAACAAATGCTTACATTTTCAGAAAAACTGGATGATTTGTTCAACAGAAGAGCTTTACAGATTGAGCAAGTCAATCCCGCGATGGTCCATGTCTTCTCCTTACACAATGAGTTATTAGGTTGGGCGTTGATTGATAGAATTTTTGTATATCCTCCTCAGAAATATCGTGCCAGATTTTGTCCAATCGGCTGGTTAAATCATCGAAATCTCTGTGCTGGTTTGAGGGCCCTGCCCTTAATGCTCCAAACTTACTCAATTGCAGAGAGACCCTGCGACCTTGCTGGTATTGTTTCATAATCACAAAGACAAGCAGTATAAATCCTCGTCATGTGAGGGTGGCCATTATCTTGCTGAGATATGAGACCTGGATGGCTTGCAACAATACGGGGCGCTGTGCTGTAAGGTGCCGTGGAAGACAACCAAGAAGGTCCTGTTGTGACAAGAAATAGCAACCCAGACTCTTACTCCTGGTTGTCGGGCCATATGGCGGGCGACAGGTTGCTCCAGACGCGTCATCGCTGGTCGTCGGGGCTCAGTTCGAGGCGGGACTCATCACTGAAGACCATTCTACTCCAGTCAATGAGATTCCAGGCTGAAGCGCTGGGATACCAAACTAACTGTCGTCCGCTATACGGCCCAACAACCGGGACCGATGGTCTGTGGTGTCATTTCATTTCATAGCAGGACCCCTTTGGTTGATATCCGCGGCATCGTTACAGCGCAGCGGTACGTCGACGATACTACACGCCCGGTTTTGTTGCCCGTCATGGCAAGCCATCCTAGGCTTAGATCTCAACAAAGTTATATTTGCCCAAACGAAAATTTCTACTGCTTTTCTTTGTGCTTGCCAAACTCTACCAGCAATGTCATGGGATCTCTCCCCAACTGATAACGTTTCGAGTAAGTACATCACATCTACCGATTACCATCCCATTCGGACACTTCATTCGTTGTGTGTATTTTATTTGATTTTCTTTTGTCTTTGAGAGTATGAGGCACGACACAATCACCTATGATGCACGTAGTGGTAATTCGGACAGCAGGTGTTTCATAACTGACGTGTTGCAGACGATGGATGTGCCCTAGCATCGAAATCTGTCTGACGTTACCTTCGAGCAAGATAACGCAATACCCCATGTTGGCAGCACTGCCTTGACCAACCTCGATACAGACGCAGCACGTTTTCCAGACCTCTCATCCACTGAAAACATCTGCTCATGAGTTTCCAACAGTTTGCGCGCCACTGCTAGCCAGCCATGACAATTGTGGAGGAGATTGCCACAGAGTTGCAATATGGAACGATGTATCCGTATCTAACGCCCAGTCGAGTTAAGATAAATTGTTGCTGCTAGATGTGTCAGAAACATCTCCAAATTTAATTATGTATTCTTCCTGCTATTCTATAAACACATAATTAAATGGTCTTCATTTGACAACTTTCCTGGCGTTGCAAACTTTAAGAAAGTGCAAATTTTAAGAAAGGGTAAAAAAGCCTATTAATTCCTTAAGAGCGTCTCGTCCTGGTCGACCTCTGCTAGTGCGTTGCAGGAGGTTCTCTTTATCTAGTCATCAATAATCACTTAACGGTTAGCGCTCCATTTCCCATCGTACCTTCGCTCCATCAGTCAAATATCCTGAAGAAAGCACTGAACACGTTCATCGCTCATATTAAGAAAATTTGGCAGGAATAAATACAGATGATCATTATAAAATTAACTTTTAATGACATTTATGTTGTAGCTGGTCATACAAGCACATCATATCATCCGCAGGTTCTTTCTACTTTTCTCCCCTTTTAGTTTTTCCATAAAATTCTCCGAATCATTATTAAACGATTGCCATGCAGTTTTATCTTTGTCCTTCAGTATTAATTCAAATCGTGTCCTTAAAAAATTCTGGGACCCTTAGGCTGATAAACGCAGCTTTGAGAACCTGCTCCAGTTCCGTAGTGCTGCTGTGAAATGTGGACACATTGACGGAAACGTGTAAGTAATTCAGCTGTTTTACTGTTCCAAGATTTGATCTTATGTTATTTGAAGTTCTAGATGATTGATGAAGACAACGATTTCCCCTTATCTTCTTCTGAGACTAGATGCATCATTTTAGTCTTCAAGTTCAAACTCTATTGGATCTCACGGAAGCCTTTTCTGAAGATTGCGGAACAGGTTGATCTTAGTGTTGCGGTATACGGCGAATTGCAGCGGTTAATTAGGAATACAACTCTTGTT
Organism: Schistocerca gregaria; assembly: GCF_023897955.1. Taxonomy (NCBI): domain Eukaryota; kingdom Metazoa; phylum Arthropoda; class Insecta; order Orthoptera; family Acrididae; genus Schistocerca; species Schistocerca gregaria. Next base: position 41,443,241 of record NC_064924.1, read on the forward strand.
GTTTCCTTCTAGGGGCCGGCTTTGCTGTTTTGTTTTCAATTTTCTGTCACATCTAAGAATTTATCAGAACATTGTTTGTTTTAACAACCACAAACTTCCGTTTCACCCATCGGTGTAATCAACCTCTTGTTGGCCACCAGTGCTATTGGCTAACGGCGGACGCCGACAAACAGGAGCAGTGATCAGGCGAAACGAACATTGTTGGCATCCGGCCAGAACAACCAACTTATCGGCAAAACTCCTAAGACGGTGTGGGGCAAAATTCTAGAATAATTAATGAAAGAAGGTTCTCGAATTTGATGCGGAAAGTGGTGACTAAATCCTTTTTACATGGACGTCTTTCTTGTGTGGCAAGTAAGTCTTCTGATGCATCTCTGGTCTATTATTCCTATACTGACACTCCCTTGTCGCAGGTGGTCGTTTTTGTTTAGACCTTCGACGTCACAGTATTGTCTATTCTGAGTGCGGTCCGCTGCGAAATTCGGTATATGAGGGACTGTTTTTCTTGCAAAAACTTGCACTATAGTAACATCATTATGGAACCAACAATGATAGAATAATTTATTAACAAACATAGCTAAATTCTGAGTAAATTTTCATGACGAAGATGTACGGTAAGTTCTCCACACTGAAAAAAATGGAATGTCATCCAGACATTACAAAGCGTCATCATTTACTCGTTTCAAAAAATAAATATTTCACACTGAACAATATTTAGAAGCAAGTTAAAGAAGGCATTCAATTTTATTTTTTTTAGTTTGTGTGTGGTTTTCTTTCTAACAACGGAAGTCTGTGACCTCTAACGCTCAAAACCGCACGAAAATGTGCTTAGGACATCTCAGAAACAGTGGCATTAGCCAATCGCGTGCAAAACTGCTCCCCTTACTACGAGAAGAATTTGCATGATACCTATTCAAGGCCTAAGAGGGGAACTTTGGTAACAGCAAGAAAGAAACTATCCATATAGCAGGACCAAAAACATACATATTTCAATGTCATGAGTTACTGCTATTGAAATAAATATGCTGTTTGAAATAAATATGTTATTTGAACAACAAACGTTTTCTGCTGACCTGATAGCGTTGCACAGCTATTCAATCTTCAAAGCGCAGTGCGGAATTTCAATGAAATGTTCAAAAGAAATTGGGACCTAACAACATGCACATCCGGCTAAAGCCGCTTTTTCGCATTCAGTGTCGCTTCTGCATTCAAGCAGTCTAATATCGAACGCCACACAAAATATATTTTCAAATGAGTACATTCGTATGTCAGTGTCGTAAACTGTCTCTTACCGGACATATTGTAAACCTAGGCTTCCGCTTACGTGCAGAATGCTGATGGTGTAGCACAGTGTGAAGTCTGATTATCAAATGACAATCGCATAACTTTACTTGTAGTTTTTCACAGTGCAGTCTTACAGAATCAACGATTCTTCTCATGTATAGATTATATTGTCAAAATAAGTACCCATCTAGAGGTTGGAAATACTTTGTTGTTTTGTTGCGAAACGTGTGTCTTCAGTCGCATTACATCGATGTTGTCTGTAGCGCAGGATTTCGGTGGGTTCGGGGCTATGGCTGAGGGATGCTCGAGCATGTACAAATCCTTATACAACTTTCATTTACCAGCTTATATTTTAACATACACTGATCAGCCGGAACACCTACCTAGTAGCCGGTATGTCAGCCTTCGGCGCGGAAACAGCGGCGAGCCGTTGTGGGGTGGAAGCAATGAGATCGCTGGAGGAAGTTGGCACCACATCTGAAGACTCGAGTCACCCAATTCCCGTAAATTCCGGGGACGGCGGCGATGAGCTCTGACGCCACATTTAATTACATTGAAAGGTAATGCAGAAGACATAGAAAATCATCGGCCCATTTCCCTGCTGTCAGCATTCTCAAAAATATTAGAAGCAATTATGAAAGACAGATTAATGAATCACCTGAATAAACACAATAATTTAACCGAATCATAGTTTTTTTCCGAACCGGCAAAAATACGGAGTCATTCATTGTAGAATTCACAAAAGTTGTACTTGATGCTCTTGATAAAGATGACTGTGTCACAGGCATATTTTCGCATCTTTCAAAGGCGTTTGATACAGTCGACCACAAGATTCTATTGAATAAATTAGAAGCATTAGGAGTAATAGGGGTAGCTAATGACTGGTTTCGATCATACCTAACAGATAGGATACAAAGAGTAGAGATAGCACATACTTCAAATATATCTAAACATTTAGTAGAACACTTATCAGAACCAAAATACGTTAAAATAGGGGTTCCGCAAGGTAGCATATTGGGACACATACTGTTCCTAATATACGTCAATGACTTTCCAAGTAGTGTTACTCATGGTGAAAAAATCCTCTTCGCTGATGACAGCAATATAATAGTCACTGACAAAACAAGAGAACTCCTTGCCGAGAAAGCAAATCAAACTCTCAAGGTAGTTTATGATTGGTCAATAAGTAATAAAGTGACATTGGACATAAAGAAAACTAATGCCATAATTTCAATTTGAAGAGGAAATATGACAATGTTAAATTAAATGTAGATGGCACCTCTATATACTGTGTAACAAACGCATAATTTCTAGGAATGAATATTGATTATCAGTTGAAGTGGTGTGAACACACAAAGGTACTTGCAGACAGAATGTCATCAGCATGTTATGCCCTTAGAATCCTATCATCAGTGTGTAACACGCAGTGTCTTTTACCTACATATTATTCATATGTATACTCAATTATTAGCTATGGAATTCTTTTTGGGGGAACAAATGCACAAAATATGAACACAGTTTTCAAGCTCCAGAAAACAGCCATAAGAATAATAACCAAAAATACTAGTGGAGCTCATTGTAAAGATCTGTTCAGAACACTGGGGATTTTAACTGCTCCACCTGAATACATATACCAGTCAGTTGTACACATCAAAAATAACATCAATTACTGCACAAACAGCTCTGTCCATGACCATACAACAATAGACAGACTCAACTTACATTTAGCAAGAAAAAATAAACATAAAACTCAAAACAACATTTTCTACCAAGGAATAAAACTGTACAATAAATTATCAAAAATGATTAAAGAAATTGCCAAAATACACTTTTTTAAAAAGCCAGCTAAAAAGTACCTGTTATGTTACACATTTTATACATTGAAGGATTACTTAGCTAAAACAGAATAGGGGTTTGATAAAAATGATATACAAATAAATAGTAATAATAATGATTATAAAATATCCAACATTCCACATAACACCTACACTTTATGTTTTTCCTTCTTTTGTGCGTGTGTGTGTATGTGTTTGTGTGTAGTGAGTCAAGTGTTATGTAACAATGCCTGTATAGTGTGTGCAGTGACACAGATATGAGTGAACAATGTGGCATTACATTATTTAATAAGTTATTTGTAAAAAAAAAGTGTTTTATACCAGGAGTAAATGTAATTATTGTGTCTAACTAGTAGTTTGTAAATATATGTGTATACGAATTAGCTTATTTTAAATTGATATAAATTTGTAAATACTTTGACATGCCCAATATCTTTGTAAAAAAAAGATCTACGGATGAATAAAGCTACTACTGCTGCTACTACATCCCAGATGTGTCCGATCGGGTTCAGATCTAGCATGCTGAGTGCCCAGCACATCAACTGGAACTCGCCACTGTGTTCCTCGAACCACTCCATCGTATTCCTGGTCTTGTGATTAGGCGTGTTATCTTGCTGAAAAATGACAGTGCTGTCTGGAAACAAGATCGTCATGAAGGTGGGCACGTGGTCTGCAATCAGTGTACAATGTTCTTTGGCCGTGATGGTGCCTAGCACGAGCTGTACCGGACACAAGCATGCCCACATGAATGTTCCCCAGAGCATAATGGAGCCGCCACCAGCTTCTCTCCGTCCCACATTACAGATGTCAACGACCTGTTCCCCTGAAAGACGACAGATTCGCGCCCTCCCATTGGCATGATGAAGAAGATATCGGGATGCGTCAGATCATGGAACGCTCTGCCACTGTGCGTACGTTCGGTACCGATGGTCATGTGTCCACTTCCGTTTTAGCCCTTGGGCGGCCTGAGCGACGCATATCATCGACAGTTCCTGTCTCTCCGAATCTCCTCCATGGCCGGACAACATCGCTTTGATTCACTCCGAGACGCCTAGACACTTTCTTTGATGAGAGCATTTCCTTGCACAAAGTAACAATGCGGACACGATCGAACCGCGGTATTGACCGTCTAGACATGGTTGAACTACAGACAACACGAGCAGTGTACGTCCTTCCTGGTGGAATGACAGTAACTGATTGGCTGTTTGACCCCCTCCGTCTAATAGGCGCTGCTCATGCATGGTTGTTTACATCTTTGGCTGGTCTTAGTGACATCTCTGAACAGTCAACGGGACCATGTCTGTGATACAATATCCGCAGTCAAAGTCTATCTTCAGGAGTTCTGGGAACCGGGGTGACGCAAAACTTTTTTCAATGTGTGTATTTGTGTGAGGTTAAAGCAGGCACCCTGCGTACAATGATCGAATCACGAACTCTGCATGAGTACAATAATCACAGTACAATAAAAAGTCACTCCCTTACGCACCAGAGCCCTGACGTACAATACAGAATTTTAGTTCATGTAATGTATAAGGGTTTCGCTGTGTTTGTAAACGCAACAATGGGCATCAGCCGACTTCAGCAAGTCTGGCACTCACCGCTTGATAATATACTCTGACAAAATATACCAGCTGCCCAGTAATAGACGTGGGCAAAAACTGCACAACACTTCCTGCTCAGCACAATACAGATCTTTCATCGTCCCTGGCTGTGGGCTGCAAATATCCTCCGCTCCCCACGTGAACGGCGTCCATGTACTCGTACAGTCTGTCTACGCCCCGCGTAGACCGTTGTGACTCCGTACACTCGCTGACCGGCTCCATGGCGCTCAACGATCCAGTCTCCCTGGCTCGTTTGGTGGCCATAAACCGCGCCGTCACGCTAAAACAGATCCACGCAGTTTCAGCTCAGGACAGTATTAAACCGGAGAGACCTTGCTGGGCGATTACTGAAATCTCTATCGTAGCAAGTTCGGCAGTTTTGTATGTGAAGGGCCAGTACCACTGCTTTTGTGATGAGGGATTTACACTGGAGTGAAAGAAGTCATGTGATACCTTCTAATATGGTGGTGGACCTTCTTTTGCCCGTCAAAGTCATGCATCTCAATAAGTCGTTGGAAGTAGCCTGCAGAAATATTTAGTTATGCCGTTTCCATAGTCCCTCCCCACTCCCCACATTGTGACACCGTTGCCGGTGCAAGATTTTAGCTCGAACTGACCTCAGGGCTAAGCCCCATATATGTTCGATGGCATTCACATCGGGCGATGTGGGTGGCCAAATCATTCGCTCGAAACGTCCAGAATGTACTTCATTTGCAAAATAATGTGGCCCAGTGAGATGGTGCATTGTTATCCATAAACATGCCATTGTCGTTTGGAAACATGAAGTCCATGAATGGCTGCAAATTGTCTCCAAGAAGATCAGTTGGAATAGAGCAACCAGTCCATTCCATGCAAAACATAGCCCACACCATTATGGAGCCACCACAATCTTGCATAGTGCTCTGTTGGTAACGTTGGTCCACGGCTTCGTTGGGTCTTGCCAGGATCAAACCCTGTTATCAGGTCTTCCCACGGAAATCGGGACTCATTTGACCAGGCCACAGCCGGCCGGGGTGGCCGAGCGGTTCTAGGCGCTACAGTCTGGAACCGCAGGACCGCTATGGTCGCAGGCTCGAACCCTGCCTCCGGCATGGATGTGTGTGATGTCCTTAGGTTTTAGGTTTAAGTAGTTCTAAGTTCTAGGGGACTGATGATCTCAGAAGTTAAGTCTCATATTGTTCAGAGTCATGTGAACCTTTTTTGACCAGGCCACATTTCTCCAGTCGACTAGGGTACAATCGTTACGGTCGCTAGCCGAGGAGAGTCGTCGCAGGGCGTTTTATGAAGAAGTCTATAAATATTATAATGTCTAAAATAATTAGTGTTCATATGATAGCGGTGTCGTGCTATTAGCAAACGCACTCGCGTCAGTCGTCTGCCGTCACTGCCCATTAACGCCAAATTTTACCACATTGTACTAACGGATACGTTCGTCGTACTTTGCACATTGATTTCTGCGGTTATTTCACGCCGTGTTGCTTTTCAATCAACACTGACAACTCTACACAAACGGCGACACTCTCTGTCTTTGTGTTGTCCGTGGTGAGAGATAATGCCTGAAATCTGGTATCGTTGGACACTATTGTCACTGTGGATTACGGAATATTGAATTCCCTAACGATTTCTTAAATGGAATGCCCTATGCGTCTAGCTACAACTACCATTCCACGTTGAGACTATTACTTGCCAGTCGTGAAGCCATATTCACGTCGGATACCTTTTCACGTGAATCACCCAAGTACAACTGACAGCTTCGGAAACGCGCTGCCCTTTTATACATTGTGTACACGATGCCACCGCCATCTGAATACGTGCATATCGCTGTCCCATGACTTTTCTCACCGCCCGCACCTCACTGTAGATTTTCAGCATATTTTCGTGTGGTTCTGAGCTTTCGAGACCACACAGTTCCCACGTAAGTACATAAGAACTTGTGAAAATATATTTTTTCGTAGACGGGAGTACACTAAATGTCAAACAACGTTAAGGAAAATACAGCAGTCGAGAAACATATACACTAAGAAATCATCAGCCTGGAACCCAAAACTGAAACACTATGACAATGTGGTGAAAACCAGAAATACTCCACGCATAGGAAGCTCTTAAAACTGACGACGTAGGAAGAGTTCGAGAAATTGTGGCAGAAATTATGACAAAAATAGGGAGAAGAATTCTAGGAAAAGAGCAGCAGTGAACTGGAATACAGATTAAGATCTAATAGAAAAGCGTACCTTAAATATTAAAAGTTAATAGATTAAAATTCTAGGGACTCTAGTATTTCACTTCGTGGACATTTACAAATAAAAAATCACATAACTGAAACATATCGAAAATGTGGGTTTTGCGATGCTCACAATAAGAGGAAAACAATTTTACAAGAAGCATTAGAAAATAAATGCTTTCAGGACGGCCAAATGGCTCTGAGCGCTATGGGACTTATTCCCACTCCCAGGTTTCCGGTTTGGATTCCCGGCGGGGTCAGGGATTTTCTCTGCCTCGTGATGACTGGGTGTTGTGTGCTGTTCTTAGGTTAGTTAGGTTTAAGTAGTTCTAAGCTATAGGGGACTGATGACCATAGATGTTTAAGTACCATAGTGTTCAGAGCCATTACAACCATTTGAGCCACTATGGGACTTAGCATCTGAGGTCATCAGTCTCTTAGAACTAAGCACTACTTAAACCTAACTAACCTAAGGACATCACACACGTCCATGACCGAAGCAGGATTCGAACCTATGACCGTAGCAGCAGCGCGGTTCCAGACCGAAGCGCCTAGAACCGCTCTGCCCTTTTTTTTGTGACATGTTACAACACAGCATCACCGGTATATTGCGGTCTAACTGTGTTGGTGAGGCAGTAAATTTATCCACAGGGCAGTGACTGCGTCACTGCAATTCACTTTGGAGGTGTGGCGGTGGGACCTGTAGTCCCGTACCATCCTCTGACGGTGACAGTACTACATGAGTCAGGCAGAAAAATTTAGCCTAACGTGGGCAGGTATGGTTGGAAAGTATTGGACGTAGAGTGGGGGCTAGTCCTGCCAAAGGATGCGTCCGTGGTGGGCGTGCCGGACCTATCGTTAGCCATGGTCGGAATCCGATTCCTGTAGGATGGTCAGGGGAACAGGATTTCGATGCCAGCGGCGTGGAAGTGTGGTCCCAACGTGGCGTAACCCATGGACAGTGTCCCGCAAGGCATCCACTTTCTCACAGAGCCACAGCGAGTTGTTGCGTATGGTCGTCTTTAGGGGGACCGCTTCCTCGCTTCCTCGTGAAGAGTGACAATTCTTGTGAGTGGCGGGGCCTGCAGGCTCCACCTGAGCACCTTGTTCTGCAGGCGGTGCAATGTCCGCATCCTGGTGACACTAATCGTGACCCATGCAGCAGATCCATATGTGAGGGCAGGCAGGATAACTGTTCGGTAAATGCGCAGACTGTTACGCAGGTTAAGTTTCCTATTGCGAAAGAGCGGGTACAAAGCCGTGCTTAGCTTTTGCCCCTTGTTGGTGACATACTCCGCATGACAGTGGAAGAGCAACTTGTGGTCCATCTGGACCCCGAGATGGGTGTTCATCGTGGATCAGGACACCTGAAGATACAGATTTTACGGTGGAGGACTGGGTGCCGTTTCGTGAAGTAAATTGACGTAGATTTGGCGGCATTGAGAGCTATTTTGTTTGTCCGGCACCAGGTGGTAGTGGTGTCTACTTGTCGCTGCAGGCAGGCGATAACAGCTTCAGAGTCTGCGGCCGGCTGATTTAACGACAGCACAAAAATAAAGGACTGCGAGAAACTATACGCACGAAGAGAAGGGACGCCAGTCTCCGAGAATAAAAGAGGTCCAAAGGAAACAGCAATCGAAAACAAAGCAGCAGAATGAATGTATATTTACCGAATCCTCTAAAATTTGTCGAATCCTGGAAAAGCTGACCAAGTACCAGAAGGGATAAACGCTACGGAAAATAAAGAAAGAAGACACGATTCACGTCACCGACCTACTAGCAACGTGATTGGCGGCTGAAACGTGGTCACGTAGCCTCGTGACGCGCGCCCACGACGAGTAGTCTATTTCGACGAGAAAGCCTTTCGCGTGAGACGGGCTCGAGGTGTCGGCTAGCCCCTTGTTCGCGGCCCACGCCAGCACGCCACAGAAGAGTCGGCCCGCGCCTCGCTGCACGCTGCCCGCCGCCCGCCGACGGGGTTTCCCCGAGGCGGCTGCCGGCCTTTGGACACGACTGCTGCGGCCCGCGGACCGCGGCGATTCATCCGCCCCCGGAACAATGGCGGCCAATTTGTGCCGGCATTGTGGCGCATAATGGCCGCTGGCCGCCGCCAGCCGTCTTCCCGTCCACGTCTGGGTCATTAACGACCCGCTCCTACAACGCTCTACCCGCGTTAAAGCAATTCAGCCTGACGGAAGCAGAGAGATCCGCACTTGTGTGTCACTCCGCTGAGCAAAACGACTGGAGACCTGTCGTTTTACTGGCGTAGCCTAGTATTCCGCCAATAGTAACTACCTCTGTTCCTAATGTGGTAACACGTTTTTGTAATACAGTGTGAATCTGATCAGTGGCAGCTTGTCAGTATACATTCTGGGTATTCACAGGTTTTTAATTTCAGATAAATTTGAGAGCGTGAAATTAATATCATGTGTAGTATAACAATTACACTTATCAAGAAGTTCATACAACTACAGCCACTACCAACAAAAATAACAGTAATAATAATACGCATAACTTGTGTAACAAAACGAAGTATAGTTTTTGTCGAATTTTGTTGGAATTGGAAATTTGTGGTAAGGTGTTATGGGACCAAACCGCTGAGGTCATCGGTCCCTAGGCTTACACACTACTTAATCTAAAACTAACTTACGCTAAGGACGACACACGCACACCCATACCCGAGGCTACACCGCACGGCTGAATTTTGTTGTTTTGTACATAATTAAGTACAGATTATGGTAGGAACGGAATAAGGTATAAGCTTTCACTACTCTCCGTTTAGAATTTTTGTGTAAGTGGGTGTTCTCGTGTTTTTTATTTTTTCGGAGAAACGTGCAAAATCCGCAACACATGTAGAGCTTCTGGGCTCAAAATCAGGCATTCTTACGTTGCAGCAACAAAATACGCCATTCAACACCTCGTTGTTACATGTTCGCTTGCTGTCACACTGATTTGACTTCGTCACTTTTTCAATCAACGGTTCTATTCAGGGAGACCTTAGCTCCTTTGCGGCTACCTTTTCCTTGTTTTTTAATTTTCTGTTAGCATTTAATATAGATCCAACAGAGTTCATGTCGAAACTGCACAAGAATGCCGAATCCAGCGCAGTAAACAACCAACTCCAAACTACCGTTTGTGAAAATGATTAAATTCGGGTAGTAATGTCTAACAGCACGGTCGCGTGAGAAGAGTACAAATGAGGCGCTGAGAACCATAAGGACCAGAAGCCCACCCTCGTCGATCCGACATTTGAGTGAGTATGAAAGAAACCAGTATGACAATTTTTCGTAAATGTTCATATTCACACTGTGGGCCTACAGCACAGATAAAAGTGACTCATCATAAGATGAACAGATGAGAGAAGCATGAATGAATGTTACAGTCCCACAATCGACGGCGGTGATGTGCTTTAGGCTCTATCAGCACTCGCCGCCCCTAAAGGCGATAAAATTCAAGACTTAATATACTGTGACTCATTCACAAACCCACAAAATACGTTTTTCTACCAGTACAACTGCAACAAATACTGATGTCCGATCTACTTTTACTATATAGCGAATGAATTTGCGTATCTGAAGAGTGTGCTACAGTCTAGAGTGATTTATCCTGAGAGAATGGTCATAAGTCTTCTGCAGTGAGCTACCATTTAGTGGCATTGCATACACGTAAAACTGTAGCTGCGTGGTAGGGACTAGCCGTGAACAGTAAGCATTGTTTATCAAATCCGTATATATTTGAGCCACAAGGCAATGATGTCACGCCACGTGCGCATGCGCAAAACTCCTTAAAACGTGAACAAGTGAAGATGTCCTTGCAATCGTGATGCCAACTTTCACGGTGTCTAGAGGAATAGCAATGCATAGGGCGGTACATTTAGTGACGTACTTTTCAGAGTACTGCACCTACGTTACGTTTAACATCGGTCAAAGAAAAATAACCATCAAGTCCGCAAGGAGTGAGGGTATTTACGTGCTCCTGTGCTCTTACACAGCAGCCGGCATTGATATTGACCACCACTGAAAACACTGTGAACATTTCTGAGTGTGTACACTGGACAGCAAAAAAGTGGGTCACGCCTAAATTCGAATGAGTAGGTTGCACCTGAATGTATGCAACCAACATAGCACAACTGTGTTGCAGATCGCAGCTACCCTCCACAGTACAGTCGTTTTAAGATACGCTATGGGTACCGCTAGACACTACTAGAGAACACTGGTCTTTATGACAGTCCGTCTAGATGTAAAGTAACACCACGATAGTACAGAAGAGATCAGACAGTCCTTAACGTTTGCAAACTGAACTTAATAACAATAAGTAACATTTCAAATGTTATGGGACAACTAATTTTGCCACATAAATCGTTCAGTAATCCTTAGGCACAATTAAATATTTGAGACGGTATATGGATTTTCTAATGTTGTATGGCAATTGGAAACAACTTCTTTGCTCTCTAAAAGGTTTACCGAACACATGCTCAACGTCGTTCAACGTTCAACAGGGAGTGGTTTCGCATCAACTTTATGTAATAGTAGCCGGCCGAGGTGGCCGAGCGGATCTAGGCGCTACAGTCTGGAACCGCGCGACCGCTACGGTCGCAGGTTCGAATTCTGCCTCGGGCATGGATGTGTGTGATGTCCTTAGGTTAGTTAGGTTTAAGTAGTTCTAAGTTCTAGGGGACTGATGACCTCAGAACTTAAGTCCCATAGTGCTCAGACCCATTTTACCATTTTTTATGTAATACTAAGCAGTTAAAAGAAAGCGTGATTACCGGCGCAAGCACTCTACGGAAATCCCTACATTAACAGCGAATCACATGTAATGTCATTGTTCACATTACTTATCAGCAGTTATTTGTATACGAAGTTGTACTTTAAATGACATGACCAACGTCTTCGTTCTGGATACGGATGCAAACCCAGAACGTAAAGCCATTGTTAACCAAGCAAAGCTTTGTGCCTTATCGAGACTCAATCACTAGGCCGAAAGAGACGTCAAATATTGACGTTTGCACCAGTATCAGTTATCAATTTTCAACTTGAACGTGAATGACGATAATGTCTGTACGAAAGCAGGAACCCTAACATGACAGTTACCTTCTTGGTAATTAACCTCGAAAGACATTGTATATTGTGGCATTGTCAAGCAACAAACTATGCACATGTTTAAAATTGAAATGCCATCACGTAATGCTGGTGACAAGGATGCGAATCGAGCACCTAATCGGATTGTTGAATAAGTACGTAAAATCAGAATGTAGACATCACATTTTGTCACCAGTAGTGAGGTTGGAACCTTAAATGACGACTGAAGTTGTATTGCCTGACCTGGATTCGAACCCGGCGCCTAACGCCGTCGTTGTCTAACCAGGAACAGACGAGACATGTCCAATGTTGGTCCACCATTAGCGTGATATGTGCACGTTTAACTAGAAATCAGGCGACGAAACCGTCTATGCTGACTGAGAGTCGAACGCCGCACACATGGTTATGAAGACACGTTAATAATCAAATTCTTATTCAGTTGTAGCTAGGAGTAGCATGTTTAGTTGCAAACCTTAAGGCCTTTCTCATCCCTAGTAACGTGTTGCCTAACATCTGCGATATCATGGTGTTCATTTACAAATGTATTGACTGCCGTAAAGAGCAATGTTCTCTAGTAGTCGTGTATCATTGAGATGTAAATGAAGTGTCTCAGCAGAAAGTAATTTCCGTCGTGCAACACGTATTGTTTCAGAGACACTGAGTACATCTTATAAGTGCACAAAACGTGTATTATATACTACGTATGTACTATTATTTGGAGAAGCTGTTTGCTTTTACATTCCGCTTAGTTGTCGTGGTTCAATACACGTTTTCTTAAGGCTACATCTAGTGCAGAGCGCTTACAAGAAAGAATAGTTTCCTTTGTCATGCTATTGCTAGCTAGGTAAAATATGTTGTGGTAGCTATGTTTAAAATGAATCTATTTCTCAACGTATCCCGCAGCTCGTGGTCGTGCGGTAGCGTTCTGGCTTCCCATGCCCGGGTTCCCGGGTTCGATTCCCGGTGGGGTCAGGGATTTTCTCTGCCTCGTGATGACTGGGTGTTGTGTGATGTCCTTAGGTTAGTTAGGTTTAAGTAGTTCTAAGTTCTAGGGGACTGATGACCATACATGTAAAGTCCCATAGTGCTCAGAGCCATTTGAACCATTTTTTCTGAACGTATTGCTTGTGAAATATTTGAATGAATCGTCAACTTTAGGTGTGCCTGCACATGTGATAGCATAATAGCTGTAGCTGCGTTAGTTTATACTACAAACTTGGGTAGGTTAGGTGTAACTTTTGATCCTTCAAGGGGTGATCGTGGCCTTGCGGCACAAGCCACGGCTCGCGAGCTACGGGCCAGTCAGGCTGGCCGAGGCGAGACGGTAGTGAGGGAGCTGGCGGTGGCGTTGGTGGGCCAACAACCCGGGACGAGCCAGCACAGCTGCGCCGTGTGCCACTGCCTCTGCTGCTCCGTTTGACGTAAATATGTTTACCTCCTCTCCTGGAACCAGTATAAGGGCGGCAAGCAGAAATACACATGAGGCTGTCTGCCATAATGGGTCACTGTGAGAGGTCTATTGGAGTTACAGTCATCGCTCTCAATGAAGAACGAGGATGTTCTACCAGAGCAGCTGGCAGACGGTATGGCGTACCACATACCACTGCAACGAGATGGTGGAGGAACAACCTTGAAAGAGGAACCACCAACAGGGCTCCTGGCTCAGGCACGAAATGAGTGAGCTCACAGTAGGAAGACAGGGACCTAGTGTCTAGGAGCAGAGAAAACCCTTTCTCAACGCGAAGCTGTTGCGGCGGAAGACCGACTTCCCCGGCTCCAGTGACACGATTCGCCGAAGGCTGAGGGACGCTGGACTGCATGCACGACGATCCGCCGTGAAACAAGAGCTCAGCGAAGACAACTTTTTATACCGGCTAGCATTTGCGGAGCTCCATCTGCGGACGTCGTGGGACAACGTCATTTTCACTGATGAGAAGGTGTTTTCCACCAGTAACGACGGTCCACGAATCGTTTACAGGCCGCAAGGGACTCGCCATCGACGTGAATATGTAACCACAACGAGAATTAGTGGCCGGCTATCTGTTACCTGCTGGGGTTGGATTTCTGCGAGAGGGGCTGGAATTCTTCACAGGAAGTCTGGACAGCGTGCAGTATGCCCACATATTGAAAAATGTGATACTTCCGTCAGTGCGAATGCTGTACGCAGAAGGGGACGTCACACTGGAAGAGAACCATTCTCCGATTCACAAGTCTGCATTTGTTCAGCAGCGGCTCTCCACAATTGGCGTCAACGTCATGGACTGGCCGCCACAGGCGGCTGATATGAACTCCATGGAAAACATGTGGGCTGAGGTCGCCAGAACATTAACAGAACCCTTTCTAGATACTTACAAACTAATCAGCGTAGATGGACTCTGTCGCAGTAGTTTTTGTTATTTCAGATACATCTCTCTCTTCCCCTCCATCCGCCCCCCACACAAAACGCAAACGATTTCATATTACGTTTACTCGTTGTTAATATTTCCTCTATTCACTCTCTCTCTCTCTCACACACACACACACACACTATCGTAGCAAGTGCCCTTCTATTCCATTCCCCCAAAACTTTACAAACAAATGTAGCGGTTTCCATTTCCTCCTTTAATTTCTGCTGTCTTTGCTCTCTATCATTCCTCTCAACATCTATGAAACCGCATTCTTTGATCTCCCCTTTCCTATAACCCATTCTTCGTTCTGAAAACAGTCTTTCCTTATCTCTCGGTCGTAAGATAAAACGAACTGTGGCACACATCTAAGTAAGCAATACTTTGCAAGCCATTCACTTCTGCACTTCTATCCATTCCCAGATGCCGCCCCCCTTCCTGTTACGCGTCCTTTGACATCTGTATCTACATCTAAATGAATACTCTGCAATTCATAATTATGTGCTTGGCAGTGCGTTCTGGGGTCTGGTGGATTAATCTTATATTGATGTGTAAAACGTGAAGGCTCACATCTGACGTCAGGCGTTGATTGTTAACAGTGTCTTGATGACCACGTGTGCGGGGTTTGAATTCCATTCAGCACAGAACTTTTCGTCGCCTGATATCTAGCTAAACATGCACACATCTTGCTACTGGTGAACCAACAATAGCTATTTATCGTCTGTTTCTGGCTAGAAAAGGACGGCGCAAGACGCTGGGTTCGAATCCCAGACAGGCAAAAACAATTCTATCGTCATTTAAGGTTCCTACATTTCGCTATTGGTGATGTTTAACAAATGATTTTGCGTACTTCGTTAACAATCCGATTGGGTGCTGGGTTCGCATCCCTGTCACAAGCTTTACATGATGGGATTTCAATTTTAAACATGTTATGACAGGATGCCCACTTCAGTACAAACATTTTCGTCATTTATTTTCAGGATCTGAATTGATAACTGATACTGGTGCAAACGTGTATACTTCACGTCTCTTTATGTCTAGTGATCAGGTCTCAATAAGGCACAAACAAATCTTAGCTTAGTTAGCATTGGCTGTAGGTGCTGGGTGTGAATCCAGGGCCAGAACAACGACGTTGGTCATTCCATTTAAAGTTCAAATTTGTGTACACGTAGCTGTACAGTTTCATAAGTCACAGCTGCAAAATACTAACACGAATTCTTTACAGACGAATGGAAAAAAAAGGTAGAAACCGACCTCGGTGAAAATCAGTTTGGAATCCACAGAAATGTTGGAACACGTGAGGCAATACTGACCCTACGACATATATTAGAAAATAGATTAAGGAAAGGCAAACCTACATTTCTAGCACTTGTAGACTTAGAGAAAGCTTTTGACAATGTTGACTGGAATACTCTCATTCAAATTCTGAAGGTGGCAGGGGTAAAATACAGGGAGCGAAAGGGTATTTACAATTTGTACAGAAACCAGATGGCAGTTATAAGAGTCGAGGGGCATGAAAGGGAAACAGCGGTTGGGAATGGAGTGAGACAGGGTTGTAGCCTCTTCCCGATGTTATTCAATCCGTATATTGAGCTAGCAGTGAAGGAACAAAAAGAAAAATTCGTAGTAGGTATTAAAGTCCATGGAGAAGAAATAAAAACATTGAGGTTCGGACGGCCGGAGTGGCCGAGCGGTTCTAGGCGCTGCAGTCTGGAACCCCGCGACCGCTGCCTCGTGCATGGATGTTTGTGATGTCCTTAGGTTAGTTAGGTTTAAGTAGTTCTAAGTTCTAGGGGACTGATGACCTCACAAGTTAAGTCCCATAGTACTCAGAGCCATTTGAGAGAGCCATTCAGGTTCGCCGATGACATTGTAATTCTGTCCGAGACAGCAAAGGACTTGGAAGAGCAGTTGAACGGAATGGACAGTGTCTTGGAGGGAGGATATAAGGGGAACATCAACATAAGCAAAACGAGGATAATGGAATGTAGTCGAATTAAGTCGGGTGATACACAGGGAATTATATTAGGAAGTGAGACACTTAAAGTAGTAAAGGAAATTTGCCATTTGGGGAGCAAAATAAGTGATGACGGTCGAAGTAGAGAGGATATAAAATGCAGACTTGCAATGGGAAGGAAAGTGTTTCTGAAGAAGAGAAATTTGTTAACATCAAGTATCGATTTAAGTGTCAGGAAGTCGTTTGTGAAAGTATTTGTATGGAGTGTAGCCATATATGGAAGTGAAATATGGACGATAAATAGTTTGGACAGGAAGAGAACAGAAGCTTTCGAAACGTGGTGCTACAGAAGAATATTGGAGATAAGATGGGTATGTCACGTAACTAACGAGGAGATATTGAATAGAATTGGGGAGAAGAGGAGCTTGTGGCACAACTTGACAAGAAGAAGGAGCCGGTTGGTAGGACATGTTCTGAGGCATCAAGGGATCACAAACTTACCATTGGATTGCAGCGTTGAGGGTAAAAATCGTAGAGGGAGACCAAGAGTCGAATACACTAAGCAGGTTCAGAAGGATGTAGGTTGCAGTAAGTACTGGGAGATGAAGAAGCTTGCACAGGATAGAGTAGCATGGAGGGCTGCATCAAACCAGTCTCAGGACTGAAGACAACAACAACAACAACCCCAATTACCTTTATTTCTGTCAAAATAGCTTCACAACAGTGAAAAACCTTTTATTATGCAGTCACATAAACGCACATGACAGAATAATGATAGAATCCTCAGATGCAAAAGTACTATGAAGTTGTTGCCTTCAGTACAGGAACGAATCAGTGTAATGCCGTTTCGTATCAGGTAACGGTTCGTTACTAAATATGGCCACTCTACTGAGTATCACTGGTAAGAAATCAAACAATGTAATTACTCTGTAACCAGCCACCAACGTCAACGAGTCCTTGGGCTAGACTATTCAGGAAAAATTCCCTTAAAAATCCTAGGTGGATTCTGGATTCATGAGTCACAATTTGAGAAAGTATTCGATCGAGCTGATCGAAATGAATGGTGATCAATAATAAACGACAATGTCAATCAACAACACGTTTCAAGAGAAATCGAAGTTCAACACTGAGAAACAGAAAAAGTAAAAGTACAGGAAATAGACAACAAATAAGACGGAAATTCATCAAAGAGTCAGGCAAGGTACCTCTCTTTCAGCCTTACGTTAACCATTTTATTTATAATTATCCTAAAAATTGGAAATAATATAACTATCAGGGAATGAAATTAGATAAACACACAAATCCAAGGCCTTTACTATTTGCAGATGAAGAATTAATTATTAAAGAAAGCTAAGATAACCTCCAGTTAGCAATACATCGGCTAAACCAAATACACTACTGGCCTTAAAATTCCTACACCACGAATATGACGTGCTACAGACGTGAAATTTAACGGACAGGAAGAAATGCTGTGATATGCATATGATTAGCTTTTCAGAGCATTCACAAAAGGCCAACGCCGATGGCATCACCTACAACTTGCTGACATGAGGAAAGTGTCCAACCGATTTCTCATACACAAACAGCAGTTGACCGGCGTTGCCTGGTGAAACGTTGTTGCGATGCCTCGTGTAAGGAAGAGAAATGTGTACCATCACGTTTCCGACTTTGATAAAGGTCGGACCTGAGAAATCAGTACCCAGAACAACTACCTCTGGCCGTAATAACGGTCTTGATACGCCTAGGCATTGAGTCAAACAGAGCTTGGATGGCGTGTACAGGCACAGCATCCCATGCAGCTTCAACACGATACCACAGTTCATCAACAGTAGTTACTGGCGCATTGTGACGAGCCAGTTTCTCGGCCACCATTGACCAGACGTTTTCAATTGTTGAGAGATCTGGAGAATGAGCTGGCCAGGGCAGCAGCCGACATTTTCTGTATCCAGAAACGCCTGTACAGGACCTGCAACATGCTGTCGTGTATTATCCTGCTGAAATGTAGGATTTCTTAGGGATCGAATGGAGGGTAGAGCCACGGGTCGTAACACATCTGAAATGTAACATCCACTATTCAAAGATCCGTCAATGCGAACATGAGGTGACCGAGACGTGTAACCAATGGCACCCCATATCATCACGCCGGGGAATAAGGCAGTATGGCGATGACGAATAGACGCTTCCAATGTGCATTCACCGCAATGTCGCCAAACACGGATGCGACCATCATGATGCTGTAAACAGAACCTTGATTCATCCCAAAAAATGACGCTTTACCATTCGTTCTCCCAGGTTCGTCGTTGAGTACACCATCGCAGGCGCTCCTGTCTGTGATACAGCATCAAGGGTAACCGCAGCCATGGTCTCCGAGCTGCTGCAAAACGTCGTCGAACTGTTCGTGCACTTGGTTGTTGTCTTGCAAACGTCCCCATGTGTTGACTCAGGGATCGAGATGTGGCTCCACGGCCCGTTACAGCCATGCTGATATGATGCCTGTCATCTCGACTGCTAGTGATACGAGGCCGTTGGGATGCAGCACGGCTTTCCGTATCACCCTCCTGTACCCACCAATTGCATAGTCTGCTAACAGTCATACGATCTCGACCAATGCGAGCAGCAATGTTGCGACACGATAAACCGCAACAGCGATAGTCTACAATCCGACATTTATCAAAATCTGAAGCGTGGTTGTACGCATTTCTCCTCTTTACACGAGGCATCACAACAACGTTTCACCAGGCAACGCCGGTCAACTGCTGTTTGTGTATGAGAAATCGGTTGGAAACTTTCATTGTGTCAGCACGTTGTAGGTGTCGCCACCGGAGCCAGCTTTGTATGAATGCTCTGAAAAGCTAATCATTTGCATATCACAGAATTTCTTCATGTCGGTTAAATTTCGCGTCTATATCACGTCATCTCCGTGATGGCCTGTAGTGTATACGTAGAACACTGCCATGAAATTTCGGTACACAGGCATAAAGATGATGAAGAGTAGCCTGAATTTTAAGAGAATCATTTGGGCGAATTGTGTGGAAAAAAGTGGAATATTGAAATACTGAGTGATGATGGGGAGTGTTTTCAAGTTTTCTAAGGCTATAGATGATGTAATAACGAATGCCATAGTAGGTAGTTCAGTCGAAATCTCTAAAACGTGTAATCACAAATGCTAGACAGACTAATATTGCTACAAAGAAGGTAACTGTGAAGAACCATGGATAACAGGAAAAATACTTCAACTGATTGACAAAAGAAAGAAGTACAAAAATGTTTGGTATAAGACAGTAATGCAGTAAAAGTCATATTGGAACTAAATAAATTGGAAGTGCAGGGAAGCCAAAGCGAAATGTCTGCAGAAAAAAAGTTAAAGGGTCAAAAAATAAAGTCATTGGAAAGCAAGCTTCTGCATATAAAAAAGTCACCTTTCATTAAGTGTGAAGACATCAACATTAAGAGTGCAAGAGGAATACCACTGGTTAAGCCATAGGAAAGAGATAGATAAATGGAAAGATAGATGACACTCACTCCGTCGTCAGGCCACGAATCTCCTACCGGGACCATCCGACCGGCGTGTCATCCTGAGAAGAGGATGCGGATAGGAGGTATGTGGCGTCAGCACACCGCTCTCCTGGTCGTTATGATGGTATTCTTGACCGAAGCCGCTACTATTCGGTCGAGTCGCTCCTCAATTGGCATCACGAGGCTGAGTGTACCCGTGGTCACCCATCCAAGTGCCGGCCACGCCCAACAGCGCTTAACTTCGGTAATCTCATGGGAACCGGTGAATGATAGATGACAGCAAAAAGAAATAACAAACATGAGATTTCTGAGAAGAGTAAAGTGCTGTACACAAAGAAATTTAAGGAAAATAAATAATGTTCACATTGACATGAATGAGATGGTATTAATCAGAAAATTATTGACTCAATAAAAGTTGAAAGACTTCCCCTACAAAATAGTGGACTTTAACCCAAACGTACTAATATCAACAGGTCAACTAAGGAAACAAAAACTGTAAAATTCGCCAAGAGGAAACAAGCAGACGCCTAAGCACTACATGTAAGATGAAGTCTACAATGAGGCAATAATTCCGTTGTTCATATTTTTAATCTGTTATCTGTTGTGTATATAAAGCAGTGTGTATGTATGTGTGTGTCTTCAGGCTTTCCTCCCGAATCTATGGATCCGTATCAACCCAATATTTCGTACAAACAGCAGGTCTCATGAATATCAACACTGTATGGTTTATAATCTCCTAGCTTCAATAGGAGTAGAGATATGGGCAAAAACGTGACTCTTCTAGCCTCTGGCTGCACTGTATAACAGTCATGTTGTATGGGATCAGTATCGGCCTGTCAAATCAACCTGCTTTACAGGGCAGCCTGTAAAGTGAAGACAAGAAATGGTTTTCCAGGACCCAATATGTAGGCAGCCCTGAATGTCAGGCACTTTGTGTTGGAGGCACATGTATCCAAAATGAAATACGCAGAAACACACCTGCTATATGCATTCCCTCCACCTCTGTATCTAACTCAACTGACAGTCTCTACTGTTCGAATCATAGCTCAGTTAATCTAGCGGCTAGGTCAAGTGTTATGCATTTACACATTGTGGCAGCAATGTTATGTGCAGTGAGTTGCACAGTTGTAACCTGCGACTAAGTTCAGATGTGAATGCATAGAAACACACAGTGAGTATAGATTTTTAATAGGAAGGACTAAACATCAATTTTTTAATTTTAAGATTACCTGAAAGTCCTGTAGTAAGATTTAGCCTCCATACTATATCAGAAGAAAGGCAAATCTATGTTTATAGCACTTGCAGATTTGGAGAAAGTTTTGGCAATGTTGCCGTGGTCAGGTCTTGCATCTGGTCTGCACGACGTGTTCAACAAATTCAAGAAGAAAACTCACAAAGGAAGACAACCAGCACCATGCATACATCTTGGCTGGAAGCACTACATCTTTTTCATGTATTGTGAACGCCGTTAAACTTAAGTGTAACTTGAATGCCAACGGAACGCACAGGCGCTAGTGTGCCGTTAAAATCGACGTAACAGTGAGCACCATGTCAAACAGATTCTATATTATTTAGCTTGCACATAAGAATAAATACTAAACGTCCTTTTCAATTTAATTGTTACTACCGATTTTACCCAAAAGACGTACCATCTAATCGTAATAGAAATGAAAGAGGTTCTGTTTGCTATGTCAAAATTATGTTGTTTTCCGATATACTGTATTTTGTTACAGCGCTTTTGGGTTGTTGTCGTGCCGAAAGACTCGTTTAATGCAGTTCGTCACGCTAGTCTGTCTTGTGCAAGGCGCCTCTCTAAACTAACTGCTGCTATCACCTACATCCACTTGAACCTGATTACTGTTCTCACACCTTTGTCTCCCACAACATTAACTCCCTCCCCGTTCTCTCCCACTACACACACACACACACACACACACACACATCCACACACACACACACACAAACAAACACACACACACACACACACACATACACACACACACACACACACACACACTTTCCTCTACTGCGGAAACTGACGAATCCTCTCTACTACAAAAAAACCGTATATCAAAGCATTTATTCTGTTCTTGTGTGAACTGTTTATTGACCACGTTTCATTTCCGTACCAGGCTGCATTACAGACAAAAATCTTCAGAAAAGACCTCCTAACACCTATATTTATATTCGATATTAACAAATTTCACTTTTTTCAGAAATTTTTTCTTCCTGTTGCCAAGCAGTATTTTACACCCTCTTGCTTCGGCCTCTGCTCCCCACACAACCAAATTCATCTATTACTTTTACTGTCTCATTTTCTAATCTAATTGCCGCGGCATCGCCTGATGTAATTCGACTACATTCCATTACCTTTGTGTTACCTCTGCTGATATTCCTCTTACAATACCTTTTCATCAGACAGTCCATTCTCTACCACTACTCTTGCAAGTTCTTTATTGTGTTTTACAGAATTAAGGTACCATTGGCAAACCTGAAAACTTTTATTTCATCTCCCAGAGCTTTAACTCTCTTTTTCCATTTCTCCTTTGTTTCCTTCGCAATGTTCAATGTACTGATTGAATAACGTCGGGGGTAAGCTCGGTCTTCTCTCATTTCCTTCTCAACTACTTATTCTCTTTCATGTCCTTAGATTCTGTTTTCCATACACATTGTACATAATGTTTTACTCCCTGTGTTTTATCCATGCCACCATAAGAATTTCAAAGAGTGTATTCCATTTACACAGGGTGGTGAGATACCTCTTCTGTTCAAAGCACATTTTATTTCCTTATTTTCTAGTTTTGCAACTCTGTATCGCATCTGCAGAGATCATGTAGCAGTCAGTGAGTAAAGTGGTACGTCAGAAAGCACACTGTCGGGCGTAAGTTGTCAGTTAACACGATCGGTGAAGGAGCAGGTGGATCGTATGGCGTTGACGGTGCAAGGTGCTATGAGGCGCTGTGGCTACACATGAGAACGCCTGTTTCGTCAGCACCGAGGTACGTAGGCGCGAAGCAAGTAATCTCACTTAATAAGTATTTGCTAGTCAAGGTCGCCTTTTCCAATATAGATGCAAGGAAAAGTCTACAGGTCAAAAGTACTTTCCTGCAACAATATTACAATCCCAGAAATCGATGCTCTTAAAAATCAAATAAGTAATGTTTAATATAACGGAAATGTACGAATGGCTACGTAATATCACGATGGTAAGTACGAGGTAGAGGCTGCGCTAGACACCGATAGGATGACTTGCGATGTAGTTCAGTCGTTAGAGCATGCTCTCTGGAAACTCTTAGTTTTCAGTTAACTATTACTATCTGTGTCGATGTTATCAGTTTATGGTGTTTAGTACATAAACAAATGGGAATAGCATCCATTTTGAACGTTACTTCGAATGACATAGCGTCCCACTTCATCATTTAAGAAACAGGAAGAAGAATTTCCCTTCACAGAGAATGCGACGGTACTGATAGAGCTTCTGCGAGGCACGTAAACTTCGAGAAAAATAATTAGAAAAAATCTTACAAGACGACTCACTAGTATGGTCCAAGGACGCACTGTCTTAATCTCCGCAAAATTCGGATGTAAAAGAGCGGCCAGTCATACTACACGACTCTTATATGATCCTCTACGGACTCAGTGGTAAACAGACATTTCTGGAGGTTTAGTACAAGGCTTGCAGGCTCCCAAATCCGGTTTTCTGTAATCCAATTTTCAATTTCCGCTCCCCGTTCTAGCTGCCGTTTTTTTTATCATCCGCAATCGGTTTTCGGCTCCATGCAAACATTCCGCATTTTAAGTCCTCACTAGGATGCTACTTCTTTTTTAATGTCCGTTAATATTGACAAGAGACTTTGTGTGAAGGAAAAGAATAAGTACTGAACTGCTCAGGAAGTTATTAATTTCCTTTATTTCATTGACGAAAATAGCAATGTACCTTTATGAGATGAAAAGAAACAGGTGAATGCTGAGACGTTTACTGAGTTAGCAAAATCGAACTGCGTAGCAGGCTAATTTGTAAATTTATGTATACAGTTCTCGAACACAATCTGTGGCTGACACCGAAATATTCGCTGATCCTATGCACAGGATTAAGGAGGTACTTTTATCCATTAAGAAATGTTGTACCCATTCCAAGTCTCCTGATTGTGGGAGATCAATGCTGTTCTGCAAGTTATCGATTCGTAAAATTTCCAGACTAGGCGAAACTAACGAAACGGTTTCGGACGTAATAATTGGGGGAGGGGGGGGGGGGAGATTACTTTTTTAAACATTGTTCTTTGAAGATTTTTTACGTATTTTCGTGAACGATGTACGGTCCTTTCCCTTGAGATTTCTCTCATATGCATACAGAACTGGTATGCTGTCTTCATAAAAAATATTTAGAAGACACTTTTAAACTCACTACATTATGAAGGAGAAATCGAAAAATATAGTTTACAGGCAACATTAGAGTACGTCAACTGACACTCAGAAACCTTACAGGCGATCAGGCTATAAAAATCAGTTCTGGTTTTACATGTAAACAGGAAAGCGAAAATCAACTACAGAAAGTCGCATATCTTTCTCCACAAATTTAAATTCACAGCACGTGATGAGGGAAGGGGACAGCCCAGAAGTAGCTGCTTCTTACGTTAATTCCTTCTGACGATTCGGTCTGGAACAACCTTCCGGACTCTATTTAATGTTAAATCCTTTATCCAATTGGTAAATTTGCGAAATAGAGTCTTTTTTGGAGTTGAATAGTGAGATACACTTTCGTTGGCAAAGGCCAATGCCCGATCTATAGTTATCGGTGAGGCACGCCTATATTTCTGATATAGGCCAACGACGTAACCATCGTTTCCGCATAATTTTCAGGCGGTTTCATTGGTATTCGATAACATACCGGATTCTAGCACCGACGAATACACAGCGAATACCGACGGGAGTATCGATAAACTGCCCGACAGAGTGCATCGGCTATACGTTGTACGAAAGTTGCACTGTAGTTCACGTCCTGAGCAGACGTCCGTATGTTATTCAATGCGAACCGTTTATGAACTGGAGAATTTAGTACAAAATGTTAACCATAAATACGTTTACACAGCAGTTAACCAAATTTTTCCTAATTGGAAAAATATTTTCCACTTAACTGCTAATACTACACATGAAGCTAATTGAACGGCATTTATCCAGGTCCTATCTCCTCAAATTCCCACCTTTTTGCAGTTTCGTCTGTTTTAATCTACAGTTCATAACCAATAGATTGTGGTCAGAGTCCGCATCTGTCCCTGAAAAAGTCTTACAATTTAAAACCTGGTTCCTAAATCTCTGTCTTACCATTATATAATCTATCTGATACCTTCTAGTATCTCCAGGATCCTTCCATATATACAACCTTCTTTTATGATTCTTGAACCAAGTATTGACTATGATTAAGTTATGCTCTGTGCAAAATTCTACCAGGCGGCTTCCTCTTTCATTTCTTACCACCAATCCATATTCACCTACTATATTTCCTTGTCTCCCTTTTCCTACTCTCGAATTCAAGTCACCCATGACTATTAAATTTTCGTCTCCCTTCACTATCTGAATAATTTCTTTTATCGCATCATACATTTCATCAATTTCTTCGTCATCTGCAGAGCTAGTTGGCATATAAACTTGTACTACTGTAGTAGGCGTGCGCTTCGTGTCTATCTTGGCCACAATAATGCGTTCACTATGCTGTTTGTAGTAACTTACCCGCACACCTATTTTTTTATTCGTTATTAAACCTACTACTGCATTACCGCTATTTGTGTTTAAAAACCTGTAGTCACCTGACCAGAAGTCTTGTTCCTCCTGCCACAGAACTTCACTAATTCCCACTATATCTAACTTTAACCGATCCATTTCCCTTTTTAAAATTTCTAACCTACCTGCCCGATTAAGGGATCTGACTTTCGACGCTCCGATCCGTAGAACGCCAGTTTTCTTCTTCCTGATAACGACGTCCTCTTGAGTAGTCCCCGCCCGGAGATGCGAATGGGGGACTATTTTACCTCCGGAATATTTTACCCAAGAGGACGCCATCATCTTATAACCAGTAAAGCTACATGCTCTCGGGAAAAATGACTGGTGTAGTTTCCCCTTGCCTTCAGCCGTTCGCAGTACCAGCACAGCAAGGCCGTTTTGGTTAGTCTTACAAGGCCAGATCAGTCAATCATACAGACTGTTGCCCCTGCAACTACTGAAAAGGCTGCTGCCCCTCTTCAGGAACGACACGTTTGTCTGGCATCTCAACACATACCCTTCGGTTGCGTTTGCACCTACGGCACGGCCATCTGTATCCCTGAGGCACGCAAGCCTCCCCACCAACGGCAAGGTCCTTGGTTCATGGGGGAGTGGGGGGGGGGGGGGGGGGACAGACATCATCTGCGAATTATGTTTGATGCGGTGTAGGAAAACCGTTGACATTCAAAACAGCTTCCTGTCGTCTCTAAATGGATAAAAACAGCTCTTGTATGGTTTTGAATGGAATCTTAAACGACGTGTCCTGGAAAACAATGGCAAACTAAGTTAGAGATGATGTAGGTGGATGGCGGTCACGCACCCTTCTCTCCAAAAACGCTCAGTAATATTGAGATCCGGTGACTGTGGTGGCCACGCTAGATGCGCCAGTTCATCCTCCTTTTCACAAAACCAGTACTGGAGGATGCGAGCTGCGGGAACAGGGGCCCTATGGTTTTGGAACACAGCATCACCATTGGTAAACAAACACTGCACCGTGGGATGGATCTGATCAGCCAAAGTGGTCACATAAACCCTGCAGAATAACCATCGACTGTATGAAATAGCACGATGTGGCTGCGCGATTCATCGCCAAATCCCCACTGTGTTTCCATCTTCGGACATAAACTGGACCAGAAGGGGGAAACAGTGTGAGAGAATACTCATCCCACCAAATGACACGATTCCATTGCGCCGTAGTCCAGCTTTTACAGTTTCTGTACCACGTTATACCGTTACAGAGAACAGAGCATAACTGACTAAACCAGAAGTTGTGCAGAGTTTCAGGGAGAGCATAAGGGAACAATTGACAAGAACGGGGGAAACAAATACAGTAGAAGAAGAATGGGTAGCTCTGAGGGATGAAGTAGTGAAGGCAGCAGAGGATCCAGTAGGTAAAAAGACGAGGGCTAGTAGAAATCCTTGGGTAACAGAAGAAATATTGGATTTAATTGATGAAAGGAGAACATATAAAAACGCAGTAAATGAAGCAGGCAAAAAGGAACACAAACGTCTTAAAAATGAGATCGACAGGAAGTGCAAACTGGCTAAACAGGGACGGCTAGAGGACAAATGTAAGGATGTAGAGGCTTATCTCACTATGGTAAGATAGATACTGCCTACAGGAAAATTAAAGAGACCTTCGGAGATAAGAGGGCTACTTGTATGAACATCAAGAGCTCAGATGGAAACCCAGTTCTAAGCAACGAAGGGAAAGCAGAAGGTGGAAGGAGTATATAGAGGGTCTATAGAAGGGTGATGTACTTGAGGACAATGTTATGGATATGGAAGAGGAAGTAGATGAAGATGAAATGGGAGATACGATAGTGCGTGAAGAGTTTGACAGAGCACTGAAAGACCTGAGTAGAAACAAGACCCCGGGAGTAGACAACATTGCATTGGAACTACTGACGGCCTTGGGAGAGCCAGTCCTGACAAAACTCTACCATCTGGTGAGCAAGATGTATGAAACAGGCTAAATACCCTCATATATCCAGAAGAATATAATAATTCCAATCCGAAAGAAAGCAGGTGTTGACAGAAGAGAAAATTACCGAACTATCCGTTTAATGAGCCACGGCTGCAAAATATTAACGCGTATTCTTTACAGACGAATGGAAAAACCGGTAGAAGCCGACCTCGGTGAAGATCAGTTTGGATTCCGCAGAAATGTTGGAACACATGAGGCAATACTGACCATACGACATATATTAGAAAATAGATTAAGAAAAGGCAAACCTACATTTCTAGCACTTGTAGACTTAGAGAAAGCTTTTGACAATGTTGTCTGGAATACTCTCATTCAAATTCTGAAGGTGGCAGGGGTAAAATACAGGGAGCGAAAGGCTATTTACAATTTGTACAGTAACCAGATGGCCGTTATAAGAGTCGAGGGGCATGAATGGGAAACAGCAGTTGGGAAGGGAGTGAGACTGGGTTGTAGCCTCTCCACGATGACATTCAATCTGTATATTGAGCTAGCAGGGAAGGAAACAAAAGAAAAATTCGGAGTAGGTATTAAAGTCCATGGAGAAGAAATAAAAACATTGAGGTTCGCCGATGACATTGTAATTCTGTCCGAGACAGCAAAGGACTTGAAAGAGCTGTTGAATGGAATGGACAGTGTCTTGGAGGGAGGATATAAGGTGAACATCAACATAAGCAAAACGCTGTTAATGAAATGTAGTCGAATTAAGTCGTGTGATACTGAGGGATTTATATTAGGAAATGAGACACTTAAAGTAGTAAAGGAGTTTTACTATTTGGGGAGCAAAATAAGTGATGATGGTCGAAGTAGAGAGGATATAATATGTAGACTGGCAATGGGAAGGAAAGCGTTTCTGAAGAAGAGAAATTTGTTAACATCGAGTATAGATTTAAGTGTCAGGAAGTCGTTTGTGAAAGTATTTGTATGGAGTGTAGCCATATATGCAAGTGAAACATGGACGATAAATAGTTTAGACAAGAAGAGAATAGAAGCTTTCGAAACGTGGTGCTACAGAAGAATTCTGAAGATTAGATGGGTAGATCACATAACTAATGAGGAGGTATTGAATAGAATTGGGGAGAAGAGGAGTTTGTGGCACAACCTGACAAGAAGCAGGGAACGGTTTGTAGGACATGTTCTGAGGCATCAAGGGATCACAAATTTAGCAATGAAGGGCATCGTGAAGGGTAAAAGTTGTAGAGGGAGACCAAGAGATGCATACTCTAAGCAAATTCAGAAGTATGTGGGTTGCAGTAAGTACTGGGAGATGAAGAAGCTTGCACGGGATAGAGTAGCATGGAGAGCTGCATCAAACGAGTCTCAGGACTGAAGACCTCAATAATAACAACAATACCAAAGAAGAAACTCGAGAATATATTAATAATTTGCGGAACGACCTTCAGAGAATTGATGAATGGCGCAGACTCTGGCTGTTGACCCTGAACGTAAATAACTGTAACATATAGCGCACTCATACATAGGAAAACTACACTATTGACAAACAGCTGGGGACAGCGTCTACCGTAAAATATCCAGACGTAACTCTTCAGATTAACCTTATATGGAATAACTACTTAAAACAATAGTGGGAAAAGCAGACACCAGACTCAAATTAATCGGAAGAATCTAAAGGAAATGTAACTCATCAACGAAAGAAGTGAGTTATAGGGCGTTTGTTCGCCAGATTCTTGAGTATTGTTCATATATGTGGGATCCCTATCAGCTAAGAACCAACGAAGAGCGGAGCGTTTTGTCACGGGATCGTTTAGCAGGTGAGAGAGCGTTACAAAACTACTAAACAAACTCCGCTTGCAGACGATACAAGAGAGGCTTTGTGCATCACGGAGAGATTTACTATTGAAATTACAGGACAGCACTTTTCAGCAGGAGTCGGACAACATATTACTTCCCCCACATGCGACTCGCGTATTGACCTCGAGCAGAAAATTCGTGAAATTAGAGCCAATACAGAGGTTTACCGATAATCATTCTTCCCACGCACTATTCGCAAGTGGAACAAGGTTGAAGGGATCAGACTTTGGTACCGAAAGTACCCTGCGCCACACACCACTAGGTGGCTTGCGGAGTATGATGTAGCTGTATATGTATATTTGAAAAGCGAGAAGAAACACACAGCATTATCGACAACAAGTGCTGAGGCAAAACGCAATGCAGAAATTACATTATTTTACGTAACTCCCACACACTTGCGATTTACAAACATGTGAATATAGCCGGAATACTAGTAGCGTGCTGCAGTTTCACCATATGTTGAATGTTACGGTCGAATGCGACGATTTTAACAATTCAAGACAAGAGTCTGAATCATTTCTGCTGCGTGAGGTGTCAGAAGGCAGATGAGAGTGCCTTCTGCTTAAAACTGGTTGAGACGTCCAACTGAAGAATATGCACCCAGCGCTCTGGCTGACCGGCACCAGTCAAAGCTTTGACGACACCACAAGAGACACCCGCACATTTCTGTTTGCAAAGATGTGTCGTTTCAGCGGACATAGTCTGATGGTGACAGATGGTCTGTGGGTATTCCCCAACTTTGTTTCCTTTTATTTTATAAGGTGCTGATACGAGGCTCTTTATACCAGATAACATAAAATTCCGTATATCTAGCAGAACAGGGCAGTAGCTTGGTAAAACACAACATGAAAAAATACCAATGAGTGTAGAACCAGGTTTTGCGTCACAAGGACCAGATCATTAGACTATAATGGATGATTTTTAAATAGCGTTATATCTGACTATTAAACAACATACAGTATTAAATAAATGAAAAAATACAAGTGCCCAGTATTACAATTACAATATTTTAATTTACAATACTACAAAACATTATGTACAATGATGTGTGACCGGTACAAACATAAATATGTGAGACAATAGTTAGGACATTGAGTGTCGGATGTCAACCTCAGTTTGGATTACCAACACGATAACAAAAGCAGTTTATGTTTGTGCTGGCCATTGAGATCATATGTGGATAACTAACGAGTTGGTGTAGTGGTGGAGGAAGGAAATTTGGCTCAAAAGCTTTCAGATCTTGATCGGATCTTCTATGGAACAGTCTTTATTTGAAAGTCACTGTCAATCGTGGTACTCCAAACGAACTACGGAGCACTTAATATGACACTCAGTGCCTTATTTCCAACAACCTGAAGTTTTTGGGCCGCTTGGTTAGAGGCGCCATGTCACGGATTGCGCGGCCCCTCCCGCCGGGGGTTAGAGTCCTCCCTCGGGCATGGTTGTGTGTGTTGTCCTTAGCGTGTAAGTCTAGGGACCGATGACCTCAACAATTTGGTCCGTTTGAAGTTGGCTTGACTTTCTCTCACATTTACCTTGACCCGCCATGCCGTAAACCATTTTTCTTGTAGTAGTAGTGGCCGCTGGACTTTATCATGAATGTTCAGTAGGTTATTGTCAGTGGAATGTTTTGCAGTACCATCAGCGAACGAAGCGATGTTGACCGATATCGAGCCTGACATGAAAGTAAAATATATATTATACATTTCGGAACCGAAAGACAGCTTTTAAATGTGGTTAAGATGTTGTCTGCTGGTGTGTAATTTAGGAAAGGCACTCGTGAGAAAATGGCGGCCTCTCAAGAAATGCAGTTTGATATCATTTACAGGAGGTAATTAACTGTAGTACACCGAACTTGCGCAATGCACAGATTTCATTTTCACGACTAAACTATTCAAAATAGCGATTTTCTACTATGATCATAAATGCAAAGGAGCATATCAAATCACAAGTGGTGTGTTATCAACCAGAAATGAGCGCCCACTGCGTTCTAAACAAGTTACATTGAAGCAAACTGATTCCCGCGAGTGACACACAATGTGGTCCCAAACATACCCTACACAGGTATCTCGACGGTAAAGACAAATGATGCGTATTTGGGACGAAGGCGGTTTCAGTCCCCGTCTCAGTACCCACATTTAATTTTCCATAACCACCCCAAATCTCTAAAGGCTCATGGCTCTATGGGTTCCTTCCCCATCCTTCACCAATTAGAGCTTGTGTTACGTCACTAATGAACTAGCCGTCGACGGTTCTGTAAACGATTATATCCTTCCCTTCCTGGCTTTGCAACTCTCATAATTCAAGTGCAATACATTCGAAAATCTTCTCAGGCTTTTTGAGGACTGGTATAATTCCGGAGATCAGCATACAAAATATCAATTTCTTTTCAATTATAAACATCGATAATGTAAGAAAAGAGATTTATCTTTGGGGTCTAAATATTAAATAATCATTGTGAATGTCACGGAGATGCCAATTTCACGCGTGAGTCAGCGTTATCAGTACTTGATACAGTTTGAAAATGGCCCTACTGTGAGTTCTCATTTCGTTGGCTGGTCGAAACCTGCAACTACAGATTTTTGGGCGTTCAGATATGACAGTGGCCCAATGCTGGACAGCACGGTATCTGGTAACACTTGTCGTTAAGGTCATGGTCTACCATGGGTGACTATCACAGGGGAAGACCGCCGTATTGCGCATCAAGCACGTAGTTTCCCCTTCACAGCTTCGCCTACCATCTGGAAACAAGTAATGGACTCCCTGTGTCATCCGTCAACATTGGTCGGAGACTAGGAGCAGCTGGACTAGGAAATACCGTCCTAGGCGCAGGCTATTAACACCACTACACAAAAGACTTCGTTTGCAATGGTGCCGAGACTGGGAAGCATAGACTAGTGATGAACGCTTTAGTACCAATAGGACCATTAGGCGTAACATCCCCAGCCAACTGACGGCTTACCATTAATAGTGTCAAGTACCATCTGCTCATGAGACACTGTGCAAGAGCTACTAATTCCAACCAGGATTTTGGTGCTAAGTCTGGTGACCAGAAAATTCATACCAACCCAACTCCTCCTCTTTCCGGCCAAATAACGGCGATGAAATTATCTTCCATGACCAGGCATCGAAGTGGTTGCCAACGAGTTGAGAGACACCGCAAAGGAGCGCGTTAGATACTTCGGCTAGGGAGGTGGGTTGACGTCTTCAGCTGAATGTGTTGTAACGACAGCGGTTCTCGGTGTTGTAGTCAGGAGACATTTTCTGTCACTTTGGCTATGCCTATTAGTTTTGGTTGGTGGTGGTACCAAACAAACGAGTCTATGAAAACAATTTAGACAGCTACGCGATTCCACCTAAGTAGAAACAATTTGGAAACGAATCTAACTGGAATTAGGGCGATAATACTTCTGTCCGATAAAGAGGGTCTGTTTCATCGTGAACGTTGTTCGAATGCGGGTTTGCTGAATTTAATATCTCAGCACCCCGACGTCGGCGTTGTGTTTTGGATGAAATGGTGTAGTATGAATGTTAGGTCAATGTGCAGTAACCATTACCAAGAGTTAGTAAAAACAGAGCTAAACGTTTTTCAGTGCACTAGTTCTTGGTAAGAAGCTTGTCCTGAAGACTAAATACTTAAATAAGAGCAGAATGAGCTCTAGTATGACACAGTGTATTTTTTAATCATTTTCAAATGTTGTCCCATGTATTCTTCTCAGCCTGTTGTGTTTTCAATAACTTGTAAATTAATAAAACTTGTGTTACCTACCTGGCGTTTAATATTTTTCATCCTTTCCGTCATACTGTACGTTAATTAAGTATAAATCTACAAAAAGCTTCCTAAACTCATTGTCTGGTTAATGTTAGTAGTGTATAAAACACATGTAATTAAAAAAGGCTGCTGCCAACACCGTAGACCCACATTTTAATTCTATTTTAACTTGATTTATGCATTTTGCACTGTCTGTCAGTCGATTTGTTTTATTCCTTTGCATTTCCTAAATTTTGCTGAATATTTTCCTTTATCTTTTACAGGTCTTCCTGTTCACCTCTGTTGTTTAAGGTATGTTGATCACTACCACATTGTTATTCTACTTTAACTATGTTGCGCAATGGTTAATTAATTTTTAGAACGCTGCACATTTCTTGTTATCATGAATTTCTGTCAGTTTGCAAGCTAATCCCAGCTTCTTTCGTCTTATATTTACTGTTGCAATCAGTCCATCTGATTGTATCCACAGTGTTTAAATTTGTCCCATCTTCCAGTATTATTTTCCAGTGTGTCTCTATAGGATTTTTCTACGCTATCCGTAGCCCCGATCTGATCTCATTTTCGTGGAAAATTTCCATCATTATTTCAACGCCTGATTTACTTAATACTATCTTTTACCTAGGGTAGATTCTTTCAATGTTTATCCCTCTTATTTTATGCAGTTGTAACATCGTGGAAGATATGTAAGAGGCAGTCGTTGTACAGAAATCCTTTTATAATATTGAGGAACGTGGGAAGGTCCGTAATGTACTGATCCGCCAGAACGTTATGACCACCTACCTAATAGCCGGTACGTCCACCTTTGGCACGGATAACAGCAATGACGAGTCGTGGCACGGAAACAATGAGGTATTGATATGACGCTGGAGAAGGTTCGCACCGAACCTGCTCACACAAGTCACCTCATTCCCGTATACTCCTGGGGTGGTGGTGATAATCTCTGATACCACATTCAGTCACATCCCAGGTGTTCGATCGGTTTCAGATCTCATGAACTGAGGAAGCCAACACAGCAAATAGAACTACTACGTTCCTCGAACCACTCAATCACATTTCTGGACTAGTAAAATCGCGCATTGTCTTGTTGACAAATGCCACTGCCGTCGGGAAACATGGTCGTCATAATGGAGTATACATGGTCTGCACCCAGTGCACGATATTCCTCGGCTGTCAAGGGGCCATGTATACGAGCTCTACTGAACCCACGAATGCCCACGTGAATGTTCCCCAGAGCATAATGGAGTCGCCGCAACCTTGTCTCCATCCCACAGCACAGGTGTCAAAGAGCTGTTCCCTGGAAGACTACTGATGCTCGACCTCTCATCAGCATGATGAAGAAGGTATATAGATTCATCACATCATGCAACGCTCTGCCACTGCGCCAAACTCCAGTCCCGATGGTCACGTGCCCATTTCAGTCTCAGTTACATATGTCGTGATGCTAACATTGGCACATGCACGGCTCGTCAGCTATGGGGCCCGTAGTTAGGAGTGTTCGTTGCACTGTGTGTTCAGACACACTTGTAAACCGCCCAGCATTAAAGTCTGATGTCAGTTCCGGCACAATTCGTCGCCTGTCCTCTTTTACCAGTCTGCACAGTCTACGATGTATGACATCTTGGTTTCGCCAAATGTTGAAGACACTCAACACAGCACTCCTCTGACATCCAACAAGTCGTGCAGTTTTCCAAATGCCCGTGCCGTGCCTCTGGGACATCACAATCTGCCCTCGGTCAAACTCAGATAGATCGTACGCCTTTCCTATTCCACACACAGGCAGAACGCTTACTGATGCTGCATGCAACATACTTCTGTCTGACTAGCATTCATTCCTCGCCAGGTAACACTACTACCACCTGGACAAGTTTACATCGATAGCATGCTGGAGGTAATAATGTTCTGGCCGATTAGCGTACGCCATAGAAACGTAGTCGTTGTTGAAATCAATTAATAAAAAATTTGTTTTCAGATTGCGTACTTTTCTAATTCTATGACATCCTACCATGTCGTCTGATAGTGTAAGTTTCAGATTAGCGTTAAGGGTTGATGAGTCGGTACGAGGTGTTCTACAGAGGTAGTGAGTAGGATGGGTCTGTGATCACATCGAGCAGTATCAAGGACATTCAAAGTAAAGTGTCGAACGAAGATGAGAATTTTAGCACAACATCGGCTGGAGTTCGCTGAGTACTGGTATGCTTTGAGATGGGTACAATATCACCTTGAAAAGCACCATTATACAGCTGCCACTGCTGGAGCTCTGGCGGGTCGTTTGTGGATGTTTAGGTGCGCGGAAATAATTTAGGTGATAGGCTTTCGACGAATAACGTGAGGCTGAGGTTCTCCGTATGAGTATTGTACAGATGTTTCGTGACTGAAAATGGATATTGTTTTGTTGGTCAGTAGCAACCCCAACATGCGACATGGAAAGTGGGTTGTCAGTACGATACACTAAATATGGTGGAGTTCGGACACTGTGATAGAACTGTAGAAAGATTTCATTGAGGTTGGTCATGTGCTTCGAGAGGCTAGACATGCACAAAGGTTTGTTTGTTGTTATGAACGGATATTGTGAAAAAGGAAGTTGTATGTTATACGGCTGTCGCGCAGTATTGTAAGGTCGGGGGAGAGGTTTGTAGGGCTTGGAGACGTTTTAAAATAATATGTCGATGCGGTTAAAAACGAATTGAGTTGCCAAACGGGCAGCAACAGATATTTGTTAGTGTGTGTGACCTTTCGAGAGGAACAATATTTTGAATGACAATCGTGAGGATTCTTATGATATCTTTAGCAATGGGGAATGCCCAAGTGAGTTGTTGGGAGGAAGAGGTATGTCAGTAGGTTTGATGGCAACTGTGAGCTCATGGTTTAGTAGAATGGGCCAGGTTAATAGTGACACATGTAAGTAGATGAGGTGAGGGTTTGTGATTGTTAGAGGACATGGTTGGATTCAGAGGTTGGGAAAGGTGGGACAGTTTTTGAGTGACTTGTTTGGATAGATAGTGGTGTCAGCAGGTTTGACGGGAATTGTGAGCTTTTATTTGGGAATTGGGGGTTTAGTAGCATAGGTCAGGTTAGAGTTGATACATTGTAGGTAGCTGAGGTGGGGTTTCGTGATTCTTTGAGAAAATGGTTCGATTAAGACAGGTAGGGGAAAGTGGGTGGGTTATTAGATTCTGTATTCGAGTGGACGTTACGTAACAGGCGTTTTTGGCATTTCTATGACTGGGGATGGATCTCTGAATATTCATCTTTGTGTTTGAGGAAATATATCAGTGATACGTTGGCGATTAAATGATCGAAGGCTCACATTGTATGATCGAAGGCTGATGGTGATTCTGTGAAGATTCAGATGTGGTAGGTAGTATTGGAAACTGAATTTATACTTTGCCTTCTCTGCTGTACTCGTAATTTTTGCGTCAACGTCTTTCATCACAACAGAGAAGTTGGGGGGGGGGGGGGGGGGGGGGGGACGACGACAATGTGGAGATTGCGGTCACCTGGTACGAATGTCTCTACCGAAGGGTGTAACGTCTGCATGCGACCAAACTGATGCGAAGGATTTTCTGGAGGAGTTCGTTGCGGATGATAATACATAAAAAAAGAGAAAGAGGACGGTAAATTAAGGTTTAAAAATAAACACTTTGGTGGACAATTCCTATGATTTGGAAACTTATTATATGATGTTGTATTCTAGTTAAAAGATAATCCTTGATGTCAACGTAAATGGTATTGCGGTGATGTTGTTGGTGGATGAAAATGATCATGAAGAAAATGGAGAGATAGGTATAGCTATAGGGCCCTGCGAAACCATAGGAAGCAACGAAATATAATTGAAATTGAGGAAGGGGGAGAAAGTAAATTTGAAGGATTATGAAATGGAGCGTTTTGGTCAGGGATGGAAAGATGTGTTTATTTAAGGACAGAACTCATGGTTCGGTACTGGAAGTTGGTTGAAATTCGGGCGGGCTGTGATCAGCCTGTGGTAAACATGTATACAGTTCTAATTGCGCAGCAGGGTACCGTATATGCTGATCAGTAGGAACTGGGTAGTGTATTGCAGTTGGTTTCAGATGGAGAGGTGGAAATCTGATCTATTGAAACGCCGACTGGTGCGACCAAAGATAGATTTGCTTGAAGTTTTTACGGATTACGCCGCTCGACCAGGAGATGCGTTGGAAGGAGGCATCAGAGATTTGTTTTCCGTAACAAAAATACAATCATAATGTCCCCACCGTCTTTACAGTATCTGAAACTGGCTTGGATCAAATACTTGACAGTCAATTAATTCACTTAACTTTATAAAATTACTGAATATGTATCAGATAACAATGATCGTCATCATATTTTAGTGACTCTAAGTAAACAGCATGATTTCAAAAATTTCTACCAATTACAGAGTCTACTCGAGGAAGAACGAATACATTGTACAGGTTTAATTCGTCATAGCCGGCCGGTGTGGCCGAGCGGTTCTAGGTCTGGAACTGCGCGACCGCTACAATGGCAGGTTCGAATCCTGCCTCGGGCATGGATGTGTGTAATGTTCTTAGGTTAGTTAGGTTTAAGTAGTTCTAAGTTCTAGGGGACTGAAGACCTCAGATGTTAAGTCCCATAGTACTTAGAGCTATTTGAACCATTTTTTTGAATACGTCATAACAATTCCCAAAATGTAGTATTACGTATATTGTGCATATCTGGCTATACTTATGATTACTGTTTACATGTTAATAGCATTTCAGTTCATCGTATGTGAGGGTGAATCTAGTGGTAATGAACTTTAAAGCAGCGGCGAGAGATCCTAGGTGTTACTTTTCAGTGACTAGGCAGGCGGTGTCATCAGAATATTACAGGAGGTAGGTAGTGGGTGGTGGTATCGGAATATCTGTGGTATACAAGTTCATTAATTGTAACTTCACGAAAGAGAAAAGTCAGTGCGAGAGACGGAGAAGTAGCAAGACCCGAAGCACGTGCAGCTGTTACAGCCTCGGCGGATCACTCCTCGAACACACAACAGCTGAACGGTCGGTAAACAGAGCGGCAAGTTGGCCGCGTTTGGAAAACGAATGGCCGGATCATAAATCGCCTCGGCGGGTGCTCATTACTCGCGGCCGTGTGTGAGCGCCGCTGACGGCGCTGGCCAATAGGAGCTCATCAATCACAGCCGCCCACTGCGCGGCCACTGTGCGCCTCCCACGCGATTTCCCATGTACGGCGTGTGCTCCGGCGTGAGTACCGTTCTAGGTAAGGCGTGTTACGTATCCACATGCGAACTTGAGTCTCCTAAAAGTTGACACCTGAGCATTATAAAACGACACTGTAGCTACGGTCACAGGTTCGAATCCTGCCTTGGGCGTGGAAGTGTGTGATGTCCTTAGGTTAGTTAGGTTTAAGTAGTTCTAAGTCTAGGGGACTGATGGCCTCAGATGTTAAGTCTCATAGTGCTTAGAGCCATTTTTTTTATTATGAAACTGGTTGGCGTTTCGGGAATCTGGACTGACGTCAGCTGTTTCTGGCACATGAAAATTTGTGACGGACCGGGACATACCGTGAGTGAATTCCTTTCGCAAAACACTAAGCTGACAGAAGTCATGGGATACCTACCAATAACGTGTCAGACCTCGTTTTGCCCGGCGTAGTGCAGTAACTCGATGGGGCATGTAGTCACCAAGTCGTTAGGAGTCCCATGCAGAAATATTGAGTCAAGCAGCCCGTATAGCTATAAATAGCTATAGCCGTCAGCAAGAGCTGACCTCTCGATTGTGTCTCATAAATGTTCGATGAGATCTACTTCGGCGATCTGAGTGACCAGATCTTTCGCTCGCATTGTCCACAATGTTCCTCAAACCAATCGAGAAAAACTATGGCCCGGTGACCTGGTGCACTTGGAAGTTTGTGGTAAGCTCTTACGGGACCAGACTGCAGAGGTCATCGGTCCCTAAGCCTAAACACTACTTAATCTAACTTTAACTAATTTACACTATGGACAACACACACACTCATGCCCGAGGGAGGTTCAAATGGCTCTGAGCACTATGGGACTTAACAGGTGTGGTCATCAGTCCCCTAGAACTTAGAACTACTTAAACCTAACTAACCTAAGGACATCACACACATCCATGCCCGGGGCAGGATTCGAACCTGCGACCGTAGCAGTCGCGCTGTTCCGGATTGCGCGCCTAGAACCACAATACCACCGCGGCCGGCTCCCGAGGGAGGACTCGAACCTCCGACGGGGAGAGCCGCACCCTGGTGCACTGTCATCCACAAGAATTACATGATTGTTTAGTCACACGAAGTCCGTGAACGACTGTAAATCGACTCCAAGTATCCGAACATAACCATTTACAGTCAATGATCGGTTCAATTGGAACAGAGGACCCAGTCCACTGCATGTAAACTCAGCCCACAGACTGACGAGCCACCACCAGCTTGCATGGTGCCTTGTTACTATTTGGGCCCATGGCGTCCTGGAGTCTGGCCGCACTCGATCCCTACCATCAGCTCTTACCAACTTAAATAGGGACTCATCTGACCAGGCCACGATTTTACAGTCATCTAGAGTCCCACCAATATGGTCACCAGTCTAGGAGAGGCACTGCAGGCGACGTCGTGCTATTAGCCAAGGTACTCGCGTCGGTCATCTGCTGCCACAGTCTCTTAACGACAAATTTCGCTGCCTGTCCTAAAGGGTACGTTCGTAGTACGTCCCATATTGATCTCTGCGGTTATTTCACGCATTGTTGCTTGTCTGTTAGCACTGACAGCTCTACGCAAGTGTCGTATTTCTCGGTCTTTAAGTGAAGGCCGACGGCCACTGCGTTGTCTGTGGTGAGCAGTAATGCCTGAAAATTGCTATTCTCGACACACTTTTGACACTGTAATTCGGAATATCGAATTTGTAAGCGAATTCCGAAATCGAATGTCTCAAGCGTCTAGCTCCAACTAACATTCCGAATTCAAAGTCTGGTAATTCCCGTCTGGCAGTCATAATCACATCGGACATATTTCAACCTGTGTATAGATGACAACTCCGCCAATGCACTGCCGTTTTACACCGCATGTACGCGACATCGCCGCCGCCTCCCTATGTGCACGTCTTGTCACTTCAGTACGTTTATCCTAGCTACAGTCGTCAGAAGAGTGTCTGTTCCTTCAGAGAAGCGTGCATATCAGAAAGACACTATAATGTGAACCTGCATACAGCGTATAAACACAATGGGTGTAATCATAATTGGTTAATCTGATCAAGTGAATAGATGACGTCCCGTGGCCTGAGATACACAATACAAGCTAACACAGAAGGTTTTATGGATTCACTCCAAGTGGACATCTTCTGGAGAACACTCCAGCGGCTCAAGTACCGGTATAAAGATGCGCCATTCACGCCTTGTACGGACAGATGTCATGCACTATAAGGACTTAGTATCTTACCAAAGGAGATTAAATGACGTGTGCATGTGAGTGTGTGCCGATGAAAATTGGTACTTGTCATTTCTTAAGCGTACAGAACCATTCCGAATCGTTGTACTTCTATTCACTCGCCACATCGAATCACGCCTAAGTTGACTTTTTGACGTGTGATGTACCTGCCTGTACATCGACATACACACTACGCCTGCCACCGCACGGTGCAAGGTGGACGGTTCCCTCCACCACTCCCAGTCGTTTCATTTACTGCTCCACTCGGCGAGTAAAAACGATTATCTGTATGTCTCAGAATGAGTCCTTAATGTATCGTCATGCTCATTACACGAACAGTATGCTGACGGCATTAGAATCGGTCTGCAATCAGCTTCTAGTGCCAGTTCTCTAAATTTTCTCAGCAGTGTACCCGGTAAAAAAGGGCACCTTCCCGAACCATCTCCATAGGACTTGATTATTATTCAGAACTAACGGTAACAAATCTAGCAGCCGGCCTCTGAATTGATTCGAGGTCTTCTATTAATTCGATCTGGTACTGATCCCAAACACTCGAGCAGTACTCATGAATAGATCACACTAATGTCCTATATACAGTCTCCTTTACAGATGAACCACACTTTCCTGAAATTCTCCTAATAGGCCGAAGTCGACCATTCGCCTACCCCACCATAATCCTCATTTGCTCGTTCCATTTCATATCACGTTGCATCGTAACGTCCAGATCATTAAAGGACGTGAATGTGTCAAGCAGGACACTACTAATTCTGTGTCCGAACATTACGCGTTGGCTTTTCCTACTCATCAGTATTAACTTACATTTTTCTGCATTCAAAGCCGGATGCCACTCGTCACACCAACTAGAAATTTTATCTCTCGTCTTATATGTTCTTACAGTCACTCATCTTCGACACCTGCTCTTACAGCTCAGTGTCATCAGCAAACAACCGCAGGTTGTCCGCCAGATCATTTGCGTGTATACAGAACAACAGCGGTCCCATTACACTTCCTATGGGACAAAACTGCTGAGGTCATCGGTCCCTAAGTTTACACACTACTTAACGTAAGCTAAACTAACTTACTCTAATGACAACACACACACACACACACACACACACACACACACATATGCCCGAGGGAGGACTCGATCCTCCGACGGGGGGAACCGGCCGAACTGTGGCAAGGCGTCCTAGACCGCGTGGCTACTTTTCGCGGCCTTGGTGTAATGCTGACGATACTCTTATCTCTGATGAAAACTCGCTGTCAAGGACAACATACTGCGTTCTATTACTTAAGAAGCCTTCGAGCCACTCACGTATTTGTAAAATTATTTCATATGCTCGTACAATCGTTCAAAAATGGTTCAAATGGCTCTGAGAATCATTCACTCTAAGGTCATCAGTCCCCTAGAACTTAGAACTACTTAAACCTAACTAACCTAAGGACATCACACACATCCATGCCCGAGGAACGATTCGAACCTGCGACCGTAGCGGTCGCGCGGGTCACCGGATAAATCATGCCCAAAATTTCTTACATGGTGTTGCTGTGCAGGACCTTTCATATATTACGCAATTAAAAAAAATGCAGTAATTAAGTCAAAAATACATCGAAATAAAAAAATATGTTTCGTTCGGCACGAACCGCACGGTTTCGTACTGGCGGTTTTATGGTCGCAACGGACCCGGTTCTATCGAATTTCTTCATCAACCGCAGAGCTATTGATGCTGTAGGAACATTAGTACGTCTGAGGATCCCACAAAGTCTAAAACAGTTTGTGCATAGCACTCGCCGGTTCTGTAATGCGTTTTCACAATGATAACACGTGCGTCCTTTGAAATCCTGAAATAGACAAACAAAGGTTCATCAAGTAATTGGAATGTCAATCGATATTAAAGGTAATAAATATAGTGTTGCAACTTGAAAACAATATTTTACCACTCAATTTAAAAAATTCCGTAGTATGTGAAAACGTACTTGGGAAAATTACATTTTAGGTGATGCAAGTCTGATGTTTCTTCTACACATGTGAGAAGTTTTGAAAATTTTCTTCGAGTAGCAGAGAAATAGTGAACAATCGAAGTGGAGTCTACGTAAGACACTTACAAGCAACGTGCTGTTATTGAATCCTTGGTTGCAGAGTAACAAACCGCAATGAACATTTATAAACGTCTGTGATCAGTGTTTGTTAATTATGCACTCTGTAGGAATGCTATAGGGCGATGGGTAAAGAGAGTTAAAGCGTCACCCAGTGCAGAAACTGATCTCCATTACCGTTGATGTTCGGTACGTCTTGTCACAGCCACTGCTGACAAAATAATGAATCACACAGATGCCACTACTCCTGAATGGTGCATCACAATTCTACATCTACACATTCCAAATACATACCAAGTACATGCATTAACCATGCACACATGTTATATATGAAATGATTTAATCACAAACAGTTTGATCATTATGTGATATTAAACAAATACAACAGAAAATTGTGTTACTGACTAAATTACCAGAAAGAATTAATTTGAACATCACGAAATTTTTTTAAGGACATTCAAACTTCTTCAAACATGAATAGATAATAAACTGCACTTTTAATTACGCGTGCTCCAATCTTTACAGAAGCATTAATAGCAATTTCTAAAGCATATCAGCAAGTTTTTGGGATACTTTTTAATATACTAATATACAGAAGGAAAGCGTCTCCGTGAGAGACAGATTAAGGGAAGAAACCGATCTTTAATCTTCACACTCAGTCAGACTAGCTATGAGCATTTCACACAATTGTATGGAAGTCACCAAAACTTATACAGAATATGGAAGATTTATGCCCATCGCACATAAAAACAATTTAATAATCGTATTAGACCATCCTCGAAAATGCCGAAAATGAGTTGTTATAAAGTCGACAAACCTTCCAACTACACATTCTGGATATTAATGGAATGTTAATTATCTGAAGTTATCAGACCTATATAACAGATCTTTCACTTGAAAACTGATTTACACATCACAGTGCAAAAATGAACACGGCAACTTGCCAGCTATTGCATATGTTTTATGTTGTCGGACTGACTGCCCACTCTAGTTTGATATTATCAAAATCGTTGAAATTTAATGTCTAACTTTTTTTTTGGCTTTGGTTCCAGATTCTCTGCAGTACGTATCTGTCACTATTGCTAGCATGATTACCGCTTCGTTATTCCTTATAACGACCCCTATATCATCTACATAAGCCCTTATAACTATTTTATTTCCTGATGATGTTAAGCCTTTAATCTAGCATGGACTTGTCGGAGGAAAGGTTCCAGTGAAATGGCGAAGAGCGACATGGACAGAGGACTTCCTTGAGGAACATCTCGTTTTACTTGTATCGGCCTGGACTGTTGACAATTCGCCGCTGTTTTTGCAGTTATTCCAGATGCAATGTTCTTTATCAGCTGTATGACCCTATCGTTCAAACCTATTTTCTTTAGCGTCTGTAGAAGATATTCATGATTTGCTACGTCGAAGGCTTTATAAAAACCTAAAAAAAAGTTAAGCACACTTTATGTTTGTCACAGAAGGTACCCGAATGATATTCCTGAATTCTGATACATTTTGAAGAATGGTCCTGCATTGCGCGCAGTTCTGATGTTTACTAATAATTTTATGTGTAACGCATGAGATTCTCTTGTTCCTTATTCTAGCTATTAATATATAAGCACAATTCAGCAGTGAAATTGGACGAAAGTTATTTAAATTTTTGGCACAAGAACAATTTTAGTCTCCTTAAACTCAGTCGGAACCATTTTACCCTGAATAAACTGATTTACAATGTCCGTGATTTTC
The DNA here is from genome assembly GCF_023897955.1 of Schistocerca gregaria. Taxonomy (NCBI): domain Eukaryota; kingdom Metazoa; phylum Arthropoda; class Insecta; order Orthoptera; family Acrididae; genus Schistocerca; species Schistocerca gregaria. Next base: position 41,487,692 of record NC_064924.1, read on the forward strand.
GCACCCACTATTCGCAGTAACGGATGTAAGACTCTGCTGGCAGACCGTCCGGTCCTGGGTATTTTATTGGTGGTGTGGCGCACAGTCTCTCATACACTTCCTCTTCACTGACTACCTCGAGAAAATTTTCCTTGTCATCTTCTGTCAGCTGTGGAGCTAGGGTGTCAAAGCATTCTTCCACGGATGCATCACGACTTTGATTTACAGAATATAGCTTGCAATAATAGCGATAAATATCGTCCGTGATATCCTGCTGGGTTCTGAGAATGGTATCGTTTTTTGTTCGAATTATATCAATAAAAGTCCTTCTTCCGTTCGTATGCTTCACCAAAAGATCCAGGGAAGTAGTTTCGTCTTCTGACACCGAATTTGCTTTCGGTTTTATTTTCAACCCTTCCATTTGATATATCTTTATATTAAGTAACTTGGCTTTAACGTTTTTAATGTCTGCTATCCGAAGTGAGGAACCTGCTGAGACCTGATCATATAGATCTGTCTGAACGGAATATTAATATTCTATAGTGCTTTTCATTCTTCTTGCTCTCTGGGCATTGTACTGAATAAGAACCTTCCTCAACTTTGGCTTCACCATTGTAACCCACCAGTCGATAGCACTGGCATATCTATTACGAGCACGCAGGCATTTTGCCCATGCTTCTTTAATCAGGTCTTCTAAATTATGATTTACTAACAAGGAAAATTCCACTGATTCTTGAATCACTAGACCACGAGCTCCAGAGGTACTAATGGGCGAGTTCGTCAGCACTGCCAACAGAGACGTCCAGTTGTCCAGCGAGGTGTTTTATTGTGATCCGTGAGTCACCTCTAATGAGAGTGTCCGCACGTCCGAACATTGCAGGAGTCACAGCTGTGTGCGGCCGACGGACATGAAGACGATCGGGCAGGTTTGCGCCACCTTGTTGCGATGCTGGCATACGCTTCGCCAAACGACTAACAGTGCTTTTGTTCACTGCCAGGTCTCCGTAGAGATTCTGCCAGCTCCTACGAATATCTCCGATGCTCTGGTTATCCGCCCCAAGAAACTGAATAGTTTCTCAAGTCAGCTGCCTCTGCTGATAAAGTCATTATGACAGACTTTTGGGACAGTGAAGGAGCAACCAGTAATTCAGTGACACATGTGAAACTTCTGAATTGGTTCGGAATGATAAAAAACCGAAACAGATTCTACTCGAACACTTGCTTGTCCATACAAAGCTCTCAGAACCTGGGAACACACCACCGATTTTTAATGGTCATCATTGCTTTATAGGCCCTACTGATCTGACTTGGTGCCTTCTGATTTTCATTTGTTTGTACCACTTAAGGATTCTCTTCGTGAGACACAGTTCGAAGATGAGGACGTAATTTGTGCAGGGGGAACGTAGCTATGAGGAAAGAGCAACCAACAGGGAGTTCTCTTACTCAACTCTGACATAAGGCTATAGAACGTGACTCAGACTAAAAAAATTGCGCATGTCAAACAATAGCTGACAGGTAATAATTGTCATATAATTCATACTCTTAAGAATGACTATGTTGAGACCAAAATTGTGTGGCATTATTTACTGAACGATCTACGTAGTGGGAAAACCTTAGAAAGTCTTTCTGGAGAAAAGTTAAGAAATACTGCAAAGAATCTCATTAAGCTTTCGTCCATAGAGATTAGTGGACTCCGGTTTGAAGTTACTATCTACTCTCCTGCGTGTCTATGACGTATGGTTGCTTGTACTGGACGCTTCTGTTGCTTAGTGTTACGCTGTTTCACCATTTGATATCTAGTAACTCTACCTCTGAACCACCTAAACTGCAAAGTCTTCCGCAGCCAGAGTCTGTTGACATAAAAGTTTCAAAAAAATGGCTCTGAGCACTACGGGACTTAACTTCTGAGGTCATCAGTCCCCTAGAACTTAGAACGACTTAAACCTAACTATTCTAAGGTCATCACACACATCCATGCCCGAGGCAGGATTCGAACCTGCGACCGTATCGGTCACGCGGTTCGAAACTGAAGCGCTTAGAACCGCACGGCCACACTCGCCGGCCATAAAAGTTTCCTGAGCACCGTACCGCGTCATAATGTAAATAACTACACTGGATAAACCAAAGTTTCGGCATCGATGTGTGTGATGTCCTTAGGTTAGTTAGGTATACGTAGTTCTAAGTCTAGGGGACTGATGACCTCAGATGTTAAGTCCCATAGTGCTTAGAGCCATTTGAATCAATTACGCACGCTGGTTCCTCGAGTATAGTATTTTACGTTATGACGTGGTACGATGCTCAGGAAAGTTCTATGTCGACTACCTCGTCAGTGATGATAGCACTGCCATATTGAAACATGATCGTCTCAGTCATTGTGAAATCTCTGTTGGTGATGTGTCAGTGTCTGCAGATTCAGACACATTATTTGCTATCCCAAAATTATTTACAAGGCTAATTTAGCACCATCAATGTATTTTTTTTAATATTGTACATTATCTGCTCTTTACATTCACTAATCTCATAACATGCTGCGCGTTGTCATACTGATCGTGTGTGGACCTCCGTTTAATTGGTGACTGATTTGGAAACTTCATCTTTTTAGCCGATCATGTTTCTCAGCCGCCTGTGCTTGTGTGAAATTTTGACTGCTGTTCGAATTAGTGCCCCAGTGAGTGTCACTGATAACCCTATTTCACAGACGGTCAGCTCATCAATTGCTGCATTTTTACTGTCATTTTTCTGTTGAATTCTGTGCAATGTAACGGAAAGACATTGATTTCCAGGGATTGTATGAGTGTCTCGAGGAGCAAATTGAGGACAGTAAATCCTGTCCGGAAGTGTCGGCCAACGGCATGACGGAACTTCTAACTTTTTTAGAAGTCAGTCTTGGCCGCAAGGCCACCTTTCTTTAGCAGCTGCGCGCTTGTATAGTTACTCACTTGCGCCCTCCGGTTTCGGCAATGTTGCGACAGTCGTGGAGGTGCTCGACTCCATCTGCCGTCCAGAACGATTCCGCACACACTGCGAGAATCTCGGTCTGCTGCCCGTCAGCATACGAAATCAGGTTCGCTACTGAAGCTGTGGCCTGATAGCAGACATGTCCGATAGAATGTTGTTGTCGTTGTAGTGGTCTTCAGTCCTGTGACTGGTTTGATGCAGCTCTCCATGATACTCTATCCTGTGCAAGTTTCTTAATCTCCCAGTACTTACTGCAACCTAAATCCTTCTGAATCTGCTGTAGTGTATTCCCTCTACTATTTTTATCCTACAGGCTGCCCGCCAATGCTAAATTTGTGATCTCTGGATGCCTCAGAACATGTCCTACGAACCGGTCCCTTCTTCTTGTCATTTCGAAAGCTTCTATTCTCTCCTTTACCAAACCATTTACCGTCCACGTTTCACTTCCATACATGGCTATACTCCATATAAATACTTTCACAAACGACTTCCTGACACTTAAATCTATACTCCATCTTAACAAATTTCTCTTCTTCAGAAACGATTTCCTTGCGATTGCCAGTCAACATTTTATACCCTCTCTACTTCGACCATCATCAGTTATTTTGCTCCCGAAATAGCAAACCTCCTTTACTACTTAAAGTGCCTCATTTCCTAATCCAATTCTCTCAGCATCACCCAACTTAATTCGACTACATACCATTATGGGTCAAATGGCTCTGAGTACTATGGGACTTATCTGCTGAGGTCATCAGTCCCCTATAACTTAGAACTACTTAAACATAACCAATCTAGGGACTTCACACAAATTCATGCCCGAGGAAGGATTCAAAATTGCGACCTTTAGCGGCCGCCCGGTTCCAGACTGTAGCGCCTAGCACCGCTCGGCCACATTTCATTATCCTCGTTTTGCTTTTGTTGATGTTCATCTTATATCCTCCTTTCAAGACGCTGTTCATTCCGTTCAGCTGCTCTTCCAAGTCCTTTGCTGTCTCTGACAGAATTACAAAGTCATCGGCGAACATTAAAGTTTTTATTTCTTCTCCATGGATTTTAATACCGAATTTTTCTTTTGTGTCCTTTACTGCTTGCTCAATATACAGATTGAATAACATCGGGGAGAGGCTACAGCCCTGTCTCACTCCCTTCCCAATCGCTGCTTCCCTTTCATGCCCCTCGACTCTTACAACTGCCATCTGGTTTCTGTGCAAATTGTAAATAGCCTTTCGCTCCCTGTATTTTACCCCTGCCACCTTTAGAATTTGGAAGAGAGTATTCCAGTCAACATTGTCAAAAGCTTTCTCTAAGTCTACAAATGCTAGAAACGTAGGTTTGCCTTTATTAATCTATTTTCTAAGATAAGTTGTAGGGTCAGTATAGCCTCACGTGTTGCAACATTTCTATGGAATCCAAACTGATCTTCCTCGACGGCCGATTCCACCAGTTTTTCCATTCGTCTGTAAAGAATTCGCGTTAGTATTTTGCAGCTGTGACTTATTAAACTGACAATTCGGTAATTTTCACATCTGTCAACACCTGCTTTCTTTGGGGTTGGAATTATTATATTGTTCTTGAAATCTCAGGATTTTTCGCCTGTCTCATACATCTTGCTCACCAGATGTTAGAGTTTTGTCAGGACTGGCTCTCCCAAGGCCGTCAGTAGTTTCAATGGAATGTTGTCTACTCCCGGGGCCTTGTTTCGACTCAGGTCTTTCGGTGCTCTGTCAAACTCTTCACGCAGTATCGCATCTCCCACTTCATCTTCATCTACTTCCTCTTCCATTTCCATAATATTGTCCTCAAGTTCATCGCCCTTGTATAAACCTTCTATATACTCCTTCCACCTTTCTGCTTTCCTTTCTTCGATTAGAACGGGCTTTCCATCTGAGCTTTTGATATTCGTACAAGTGGCTCCCTTTTCTCCAAAGATCTCTTTAATTTTCCTGTATACAGTATCTATCTTACCCCTAGTGAGACAAGCCTCTACATCCTTACATTTGTCCTCTAGCCATCCCTGCTTAGCCATTTTGCACTTCCTGTCGATCTCATTTTTCAGACGTTTGTATTCCTTTTTGCCTGCTTCATTTACTGCATTTTTATATTTTCTCCTTTCATCAATTAAATTCAATATTTCTTCTGTTACCCAAGGATTTGTACTAGCCCTCGTCTTTTTACCTACTTGATCCTCTGCTGCCTTCACTACTTCATCCCCCAGAGCTACCCATTCTTCTTCTACAGTACGTCAGAGAGAACAGACATCGCGTATTCGCATAATTTGATTAACCTAGCTGGGTAATGGATCCAGCTTCTTCATGCGGATGCACAAATACGTCTGGCCTCTTGTGCGAATCTGAGTAGCGAACATGGAGAAAATGGACGGCACTGTGGATATGTGCCGCTCGACGGGAGTGTGATTCGACTGCGAGGCCGGCTGAGATAGTCGACGCGGTTGCTGCGATAGAGCTGGGTCCCGGAAGCTGCAGTGGTTTCCGGACCTGCCTAGCATGCAGGAGATCCCGCGTTAGAATCCCGATCCGGTTCACATTTTCACTCGTCGCCGCTGATTCCGATGGAGAAGTCTCATCGGGTGACTGTGCGGTGTGCAATGTTCAGTCGCGGAATAATCAGAGTGGTATTCCTTTATCGCAACGTGACTACCGAACGGTACTTGAAGGTTTTGGAAGACGATTTCATCCCCATTATCCAAAGTGACCCTGATTTCCGCAGGATGTGGTTTCTGCAAGACGGAGCTCGACCCCATGGAAGCAAGACAGGATGTCGCAGAGAAGCAGTTTGGGGGCGACATTCTGGCTCTGGGGTATCCAGTGGCATGGGCCTCGATTGGCTGCCATATTCTCCGGATCTGAACACGTGCGGCTGCTTTTTCTGGGGCTATATTAAAGGCAAGGTGTACAGCAGTAACGCCCACAACAATTTCTAAACTGAGAACAGCCATTCAGGTCATGGACAGCATAGATGTTCCGACGCTTTAGCGGCTCATGCAGAGTTTCGCTATTCGTCTGCGCCACATCATGACCAATGATGGAATGCAACACGAACATGTCATAACCTAAATCTGAATATCTGTAGAGATGTTTACATTCTGAGTAAAGTGTGTGCAAGTCGTAGTTTGTACCTAGCTTACTTCTTTTTTCATATAGTTCAATAACTGTGATTCTGTGTATGCATCGGACTACATTCGAAGACACGACCTCCACTTCATGAAATAGCTACACGATGGCGTGCCGCTACTAGCGTTGTTTGGGTATTCAAAATAACACTAACTCGTCACCCGCTCCTACTGCATACTGTCTCATTATCTAGATTCCGGTATTCAAAATTCCTGTTTGCTACTTGTTTGACAGCAGTGTGCATAGTAAATTTATAAATATTTTGTTTTAATTCTTGACAATATTGCAAAAAATATTGCGTACGTTGTTCACCCTCTGCATCTCACATGCGTTAAGGTGACAAGTCTTGAGGTAGCGATATGCATATGTACTGCTGAGGGTAGCATCGCGTACACAATGCACAAAAGGTCGTTGCATTGGGGATCTGTCATTTGTACTCATATGATTCATGTGAAAAGCTTACCGACGTGCTTATGGCCTCTCGACGGGAATTAACTTCGAACGCGGAATGGTACTTGGAGCCAGAAGCATGGAACATTCCAATTCGGAAATCGTTAGGGAATTCAATATTCCGAGATCCACACTGTCAATAGTATATGAAGGATACCAAATTTCAGGTATTACCTATCACCGTGGGCAACGCAGTGGCCGTCGACCTTCACTTAACGAGCCAGAGCATGGGCGCTAGTGCGAAGCTGTCAGTGCTGACCGACAAGCAACATGGGGTGAAATAACCACAGAAATCAGTGGCGGACAACCGGCGGGCGTATCCGTTAGTAGAGTATGGTAAAATTTAGTGTTAATGGGTCAGATGATCGACGCGAGTACCTTTGCTAACAGCGTGATATCCCCGGCAGTGGCTCTCCTGGAGTCGCGACCATACCGGATGAACCGTAGACGACTGGAAAACCGTGGCCTGGTCAGGTTAGCCCCATCTCTGGGAGTGAGATCGTGCCTACCAAGCATTTCGAAGCGATCGGGTGATAATTTGGTCAGCGATGTGCGCAAGGGTGCCATCTTGCATTAAAACCGTTGAGTTCAACGCGTCTCTCTCCTGTAGGGCGGGTATGACGTGCTGGCGAAGCATATCGCAGTAACGCTGACCAGTCACACTGCACGACTTTGGTCCTTGAGCGCCACCTGTTCAAAAGAGAAAGGGTCGTTAATGAGAGTAGCCGGGAAGCCACAGTAGAGAGTGACACGTTCACGATGCAGAGGAACTGGATGTGAAGATCCTCACACTCGGCAGTTCTGTGTGTTCACCTCACCCGTCAGAGAAAAATGAGAGCTTCGTCTGTTCATAGGATGGTCCAGGGGCAGCCCTCGTCAAACATCAATACTTGCGAGAAAATGGAGAGGAAAGACAACGAGTCGTTGTGCGTACTGTGGCGCAAACAGATATATGATATGGATCATGTACGGATATTATTTAAGAATGATTCGACGCACCCTCCGTACAGTGGACCATGGGATGTTCAATTGTCGTGACACAGCACGCGCACTGCCTGACGATCGGGAAGTGCGTGCAGCTTTATCTGCCACAGCAGCAGCGACTTCATCAACTACCTGCGGCGCAATCGGTCGTCGGCCTCTTCCCCGAGCGACGACAATTCCTTCAGCTGATTCAAACATCATCATGCTCCGCACAGCAGAAAGAGGACCCTTTCGTAATTCTTTCAGCCGGCGATATCCTCGAAGTGCAGTTGCGGCATTATTGTTGTTTTGACAATAGATCTTCACCAATAATGCCCTACTCCTTTTGTCCAAGCTCATGTTGACACGTCAACAAGAGTACTGCGAATGGCTAGGTGTGTGAGACTATATGAATCATGATGATTGATCACGGCACCTGGTGGCTATAACTGGAACTGGACATGGAAATCATGCACCTCATGCTTTGGATATTAATGCTACCAATTTTAGTACCCTTACGGTTATAACGTGTTAAATCCGGAAAGTTTAATTATAACCACCCGGTTTTAAAAGTTTGTGAACCACACTTTTAATTAATGATTTTATGTATGATTATTTTAATTAATATCGTACTGTGAAGCGACAACACGAAAAATAAATATTAGCCGCCGTTTCTTTTACCCACGAATGAAGGGATGGCTCATACAGTGCTACTCATATGTACAGCCAGGCTTTCAGAAGACTGCAAAAACTCCAAGATACACAGAAACTGACGCACATCAGTTGATGGAGAATCTTTCCAACTTTGTACGTCTCATTACAGGTGCTCAATATGGAAACTACATCCGACGCGGCGAACGTCAATTCGTGTGTGCCGTTAATTGACACGAATTGTTCGGGAACGGGTGACAGCAGACCGCTTTGCAAATCTGTTGATTGTGTTGCCTATCTAGAGGAGCGAAGCTAATTCGATGCGACGGTGCGGAGCACAGGATTAACAATGGAATTTCAAGGCAGTACAATCTACAGGTGCCTTATGTACTTCAAAGAATTCCGCAAGCTATTAACAGGCTATCCTTTATCAGTGGACCATTGATACTAGTAGAGACCAGTAACAGGCAGCATATTCCTACAGCTTTTCTCATAGCCCATCGTAGTACACACGCGTCTCAATGGTTATGAGAGGCCTACCACAATATAGGAAAATTTATGCACTTTAAGAATAGCTTTAGGAACAGTACTGAACCTTGTTGGAACTAACGTGTAATGTTGCTTCAATAAGTCTTCCAATGTGGGCTCTTTCTAAGCCTCCGTCCACTTAGAATTAATGACCTAAATATTTTAATCTGAGAAGTAAAGTTTTCGTCTGTAACAGTTAAAGGCTCTGTCAAGGATATAAAATTCTGTTTCCTACTCCTTTAAGGCTTACGTAGTCACTTCTTCCGCAGAACTTTCTTTTTTTTTTTACAGTCAAGCCATTTCTTGGGTTAGAAAACAGAATAACAAACTATTTATAATCCAGGTTAGAGCGTGTTTGACGGAACAATCACAGTTTCGAGGGCATTTCCTGGTTGATGTGCATTTTATCATTCATGTTTGTCTACTCAGCCACTTGTAATTTTTTAATCGAAAGGTGTTTTTTTATAGCACTCAAAATCTTTTGAATAGACGAGTCCAGAAACAAAACGCTTGCTAGTTATGGTGCTGAGGTATTCCGCAAAAGTATGTGAGAAATCCGCTGATATTGAGAGATGAGGTGGCTGGCATTCTCTACTGCATCGTTAACACGATGGTATTGTTTTTTTGTGTAAGGGTTGACGGTATTTTCAGTGTAATAGCTGGTTGTGGATGACTTGCTCATCGATTTAGGAGATTATTTTTTGAAATGCTCTTTTCCAGAAAGTGTCGGATCACCTGTCAATCTTTGTAAGCCTCATCACATGTACGCTGCGCTGAAGTTAGACATTTCGGTATTCAGATTCGTAAATCGATAGCCGGTAGGATCACTGTACTATTTGTCTATGTTTTATGTACCCTGGTGTATACCGAAAAACTCCACTGCTTGTTAAAATTGTGCGACATTCGACAAACTCCAGCAATTTTATAGTTATTATGCAGTTCACATGTCTGCAACTGTTTATACTTTCATAATACTTTAATTTCGTACTACTGTAATTTTAGTAGATTCTCCGTCGAATAATCTATCTTCAAATATTGTGAAGCCACCGAAAGAGGGCGTACACATCTCGGCAGATACTCAGACTTTTACCTGGATGAAGCCATGAATGAGTTATGCATTGAGGACTTTGCTAGCCGAGGAGTTTTGATGCGAGTAGGACATCAAAGGTGTGAGCACTGCAATCAGTAAAATGGACGATTGTTCGCGGCCGTTTCATCGCCGCAGACTTTGTCCGATATCTGCTGACGTGATGAACAGAGACTGGAAAGTTCTGTCCTAGAGGCGGCGTACTCAATTTGCCAAATCGAGGTCCTGCATGAGCGTGGGCGGCCCTTTGAAGGTCCAGGAAGGCCCGCACTGGTCTTCTCTTTGAGATTCCGTTACCTTTTCATCTCCTTAAACGATAACTCCGAGAACTCATAGTCACCATTCATCACAGAGCTCAAATTTTACGAAAAACCTGTCCATGCTGCCCCCTCTACCCAGATGTTATAAATGGCTATATAACGTGTTGAACTTTTCCCAGTAAAAATATATTACCTAATTTTAATTTTATATCTGCATGTAAGATTGTGTGTTGTAAATAACATTAAAGAATTTTAATGTATATTACCAATTAAGTATTGCGTTATGTATGTAATGCTTAGTACAGTATTCGTACACTACATATCTCCAGGAAGAGATTGCTTTTCCAATGTATTTGGAGACGTGTGAAACATGGTGTTTTCTCTCGACATCCGAGCTGTTGAGTTGATTATAGTAATTGTAATCTAAATGCCACAAATGTAACTCACCATGACAGAAGAGATGTTTCCATGACTCTGGTGGTCTTCCTACATCTAACATTAACTAGAATTTTACTCTACGCGTGTTGTGATACTGAGGAAGCTTTTTTTACTTCTGATGAATTCTTGCAGAATGTGCTGCCTGATTATCCTTTATGTTTCGGAATCGATACCTTTTTTTCATTGAAAAACTCGGTAAAATCTCTTACAGTAAACAAGTTCCGCAATTTGTAAAATTCTGCGGTTACATAATTCAGATATAATATTAAATCAATGACTGTTACAAGTTTTTAGAAATAGTCGAATAAATAAATATTTCCGCACACACTGCAGTACGTCAATTCCACTGGGAGTTACACTCCGAAAGAAGATACAAAAAGTTTAAGAGCTCACAGCTCCGTTCCAACAAAGTTATATGGTCTTAGAAAAATTCGCAAAGAAAATCGGCCAACACATTCTATTGTGAGCAATGTCAGTACTCTGGCATAGCACTTACCAAGTCATCTTGCTTCTATACTGGAACTTTTGTGGAGAAATGCTTGCATCATACTGATTACTTAAGAGAGTTATTTACTGGACTGATGTCACTATGACTTAACGAATCGGAATTGTTAGTAATTTTCGATGTCGTGTCACGCTTCAGTAAGGTCCCTCTCATTGATTCGTCGTCACTCATCAGTAATAAGTTCAAAGTTGATATAACAACATTGTTTCATCACGCCTTTTCTCAATCTACCTTTTATTCAACAGTCAAAATTCTATGAAAATTGACGGCGATACCATACGTAATCCTCTCTTACCTCTGGTAGCAAAAACCGTTTTAAGAAACACTTTGATTCGACAAAATTTCAAATAAGTCTTACGGCGATATGCTGATGATGCAATTGCAGTGTGACCGCACGGTGAAGAAGAATTGTCACAATCCTTGCAGCATCTGAAATTAATACGCAAGAAAAACAAATTTACTACTGAAGTGGAGAAGGGAGGCTTTCTTCCGTTTCGGACATCTTGGTCAGGCCGAAAGTGGGAGGGTTATTGAGGCGATCGATTTACGTTAAGCCCCACACATACATGCCTGCATTTGCAGGCATCTACTTGTCACCACACTTCACAAGCTGTGGGCGTCTTCCTAACGTTGTTACACTGGAAGCATGTTGTGTCTCACGAAGGCAGCTTTCCAAAGGAGGTGAGAGATCTGTAATCTATGTTCATCTACATCTATGTGATTACTCTGCTATTTACAATAAAGTGTCTGGCAGAGAGCTCAATGAACCACCTTCAAGCTGTCTCTCTACCGTTACACTCTCTAACGGCGCTCGGAAAAAACGAGCTCTTAAATTTTTCCTATCGAGCCCTAATTTATCTTATTTTATCGTGATTATAATTTATTCCTATGTAGGTGGTGCCAATAGAATGTTCCTGCAATCGGAGGAGAAAACTGGTGATTGATATTTCGTGAGAAGATCCCGTCGCAACGAAAAACGCCTTTGTTTTAATGATTGCCACTCCAATTCACGTGTCATGTCTGTGGCACTATCTTCCCTACTTCACGATAATACTAAACGAGCTGACCACCTTTGTACTTTTTCGATGTTATCCGTCAGTCCCATGTGATGCGGATCCCACACCGGACAGCAATACTCCAGAATAGGGCAGACAAGCGTGGTGTAAGTACGCTGTTTAGGTATTTAAGTTGGTAACGCCACGTAGTGTTCTGTATGAAAATCGCTGACTGCGCTGTGTGCAGTCTGTGGCCGGTTGAACTCACTGTAGGAATATTCGCTAGTGCAGTGTTGGGCAGTTGGATATGAACAGCGCGTAGCGTTGGGCACTTGGAGGTGAGCCCCCAGCAGTGGTGGATGTGGGGAGAGGGATGCCAGATTTTTGAGCGCGGACGATCTGGACGTGTGTCCGTTAGAAAAAGGAAATTTGTAAGACTGGATGTCATGAACTGATATATATATATATATATATATATATATATATATATATATATATATGTGTGTGTGTGTGTGTGTGTGTGTGTGTGAACACAGTTAAGGTAAATAGATTGTTTGTTCTCTATCAAAATATTTCATTTGCTAACTATGCTTATCAGTAGTTAGTGCCTTCAGTAGTTAGAATCTTTTATTTAGCTGGCAGTATTGGCGCTCGCTGTGTTGCAGTAGTTCGAGTAACGAAGATTTTTGTGATGTAAGTGATTCATGAAAGGTATAGGTTATTGTTAGTCATGGCCATTCTTTTGTAGGGATTATTGAAAGTCAGATTGCGTTGCACTAAAAAATATTGTGTGTCAGTGTAATGTTGATCAGAATAAGTAAAGAGAGAACTGTCTGAGTACGTTCAGTTTTGCTCAGCTGTTTGAAAGTCAAATAACATAGAAGTCTACAGCACAGTCAAGGGGAGTTTCAGTGGTGTAAGCAGTCTCTTTAGTAGAGCTGTTGCACCTTCTGAATGTTCTGCCAATGAATCTTTGGTTGGCTCTAACCACAACATTATCTATGTGATCGTTCCAATTTAGGGTATTTTTAATTGCAATCCCAAAGTATTTAGTTGAATTTACAGCCTTCAGATTTGCGTGACTTATTGCGTAATCGAAATTTAGCGGATAACTTCACACTTTTTTTTGTTCAAGGTCAATTGCCACTTTTCGCACCATGCAGATATCTTATTTAAATCATTTTGCAATTCGTTTTGTTCATCTGATGACTTTACAGGGAAGTAGGTGACAGCATCATCTGCAAACAATCTAAGACGGCTACTGAGATTGGCTCCTATGTCGTTAGGTCAGGAACAATAGAGGGCCTATAGCACTTCCTTGGGGAACGCCGGATATTATTTCTGTTTTAATAGATGACTTTCCGTCTGTTATTACGAACTGTGACCCTTCTTACAGGAAATCACGAACCAGTGGCACAACTGAATCGATATTCCGTAGGCACGCAGTTTTTATAGACGACGCTTGTGAGGAACGGTGTCGAAAGACTTCTGGATAAGTAAAAACATGCAATCAATTTGACATCCCTTGTCGATAGCCCTCATTACTTCATGAGTATGAAGGTCTAGCTGTATTTCGCAAGTAAGATATTTTCTATATCCGTGCTGACTACGTGTCAATAAATAGTTTTCTTCGAGGTAGTGCAATATGTTCGAATACAGTATGTGTTTCAAAACCATACTGCAAATCGACGTTAGTGATACGGGCCTGCAATTCAACGGATTACTCCTACTTTGTGTGACTTGAGCAATTTTCCAGTCTTTAGATACGGATCTTTCTGTGCCGAGCGGTTGTGTATAATTGTATCAGCATACTCTGAGAGGAACTTGACTGGTGCACAATCTGGACCGGGACCGGAAGCCTTGCTTCTATTAATTGATTTAAGCTGCTTTGCGACACCGAGGATATCTACTTCTATGTTTCTCATCTCGGCACTTGTTTTTGATTGCAATTCAGGAATATTTACTTCGTCTTCTTTGGTGAAGGAGTTTCGGGAAACCGTTTTTAATAACTCTGCTTTAGTGGCACTGTCATCAATAACTTCTCCGTTGTTATCGCGCAGTGAAGGTATTGATTGCGTCTTGCCACTGGTGTGCTTTATGTATGACCAGAATCTCTTTGGGTTTTCTGCCAGATTTCGAGACAAAGTTTCGTTGTGCAAATTATTGAAAGCATCTCGCATTGAGGCACGCACTATATTTCCAACTTCTGCAAAAATTTACCAGTTTTGGGATTTTGCGTTCTTTTAAATTTGGCATTCTTTACTCGCTCCGTCTGCAGCAGCGATCTGACTTGTTTTGTGTACTAAGGGGGATCATTTCAACGCTTACATGATCAGTTCAGAAGGAGTGCAGACTGTCTCTTAAAATGGCGTTAAGAGCATTTTTATCAACTTTTTTTAAATAGATGTTCTTTGCGTTTCTTTTACATGGTTGTAGGACTTACGGTATTCAGCCTAGCAACTACTGCCTTGTGGTCGCTAATCACTGTATTCGTCATAATACTCCCTATTTGTCCAGGATTATTTGTTGCTAAGAGGTCAGGTATGCTTTCGCAACCGTTCACGCTTCAAGTGGGCTTATGAACTAATTGTTCAATATAATTTTCTGAGAAAGTATTCAGTAGAATTTCGGATGACGTTTTATGCCTGCCGCCAGCTTTAAATGTATCATTTTTCCAGCATATTGAGTGTAGATATTAAGTCAGCAGCGGCTATAATTGAGGTACCTATTTTGAACTGTTCAGCAATTATATCTTGTGAGTCGGGGGCTCGGTAAAACGACCCAATTAGTAGTTTAGTCGGCCTGTCATATATAACCTCTACCCATACTACTTTGCAGGAACTATCTACTTCTGTTTTCACTACTAGGCGAACTACTTCTGACAGCAATAAACACTTCACCACCAATCGTATTTAATCTATCCTTTCTGAACACTGTCAGATCGTTAGAAAAAATCTCTGCTGAACTCATTTCCGGCTTTAGTCAGCTTTCTGTTTGAGCTTCAGTGCTTTCTATTACGGCTTGGAGCTGTGGTTCTTCCCCAGCACAGCTACGACAATTTACGACTACAATACCGATGGCTTCTACAACTAACTTAGTGTGTTTTACCTGCTCCCTTTAGACGGACGCCCTTTCTGCGGTTCCCGGAGGCCCTCTAACCTAAAAAAACCGTCCAGGCCCTTCGACACAGCCCCCGATGGCGTCCTACCACCTACAAAACAGTTTATTGTTAATCCTATGTGTGTTCGCACTATACGTACGTATAAATTGTCAAAAGTTAACTCTGTAACAATATCTATACACTATGTGATCCTAAGTATACAGACCTCCAAAAAATATACGTCTTTCATATTAGGCTCATTGTGCCGCCACCTACTTCCAGGTACTCCATATGAGCGATCTCAGTAGTCATTAGACATCGTGAGAGGGCAGAATGGAGCGCTCCGCAAAACTCACGGACTTCGAGCGTGGTCAATTGATTGGGTTTCACTTGCGTCATACGTCTGCACGCGAGACTTCCACACTCCTAAACATTCCAGTGTCCACTGTTTCCGGGGTAATAGTGAAGTGGAAACGTGAAGGGACTCGTACAGCACAAAAACGTACAGGCCGATCTCGTCTGTTGACTGGGAGAGACTGCCGCCAGTTGAAGAGGGTCGTGACGTGTATCCAGACCATTACACAGGAATTCCAGACTGCATCAGGATCCGCTGCAAGTACAATGACAGTTAGGTGGGAGGTGAGAAAACTTAGATTTCATGGTCGAGCAACTGCTCATAAACCACACATCACGCAGATAAATGACAAACGAAGCCTCGCTTGGTGTTAAGAGCGTAAACATTGGACGATTGAACAGTGGAAAATCCTTGTGTGGAGCGACGAATCACGGTACACATTGTGACGATCCTCTGGCAGGGTGTGGGTATGGCGAATGCCTGGTGAACGTTATCTGCCAGGGTGTGTAGTGACAACAGTAACCTTCGGAGGTGGTTGTGTTGTGGTGTGGTCGTGTTTCTCATGGACGCGGCTTGCACCCCTTGTTGTTTTGATTGTAATGAACTGGCCTGCACACAGTTCTGTCGTGAATCCTATAGAACACCTCTGGGATGTTTTGGAACCCCGACTTCGTTACAGGCCTCACAGACCGACATCCATACCTCTCCGCAGTGCAGCAGTGCTTGAAGAATGGGCTGCCATTCCCCAAGACACCTTCCAGCACGGGATTGAACATATGCCTGCGAGAGTGGAAGCTGTCATCAAGACTAAGGGTGGTGGAACACCATATTGAATTCCAGCATTACTGATGGAGGACACCACGAACGTGTAAGTCATTTTCAGCCAATGGTCTGGATACATTTGATCACACAGTTAAAGTGAAACTTAAATTTATTGGTGACCGTATTGTCTATAATCGTATGTTGAACCAGGGGCAATAGTTTAGTCAATAAATTACATTGATCTGTCGGAAAAGTGTTTTAATTTCTAGTCTTATCACCCAGTAGTCCAGTCCGTGACCACTCTGTGTGTAAACATATGTTACGTAATCAATGGCAATGCGCTGTGCGGCCGATGACCAGTGTGACAAAGCCTACATTTGTCAAACAACGCCCACAGTACGTGAAAGGTGCGTTGAACATGATCGCCGCACTCGCAGTAAAGCCCAATAAGTCAGCCATAGCCGAACATTGTACTTCCAAAGGACATTACATGGATTATTCTGCCATGAATATCTTGACCTCGAAGAGCTGCTGTTGTGGTTGAGTTATTAGGGAACCTGCGGAAATATCTGGAAGAAGAATCATAACGGCGGCTTTCAACCGGCTTAGGTATGGTACCGGATGATTTCTATCATGAATTCAACAAGAAAACATTTTATGCCTAAACATGTCTAGTGACAGTTACTTTTACTAATTTGATGTCTGAATTTTGGAATTTTGACTCCACAAGCCCACATTTCGATAGAGGATGTGCCTATAGTATCACTTTCACGCATGTGCATGTGCACCGTAGATGGTGCAATATTCGAAGAGGGTCCTAAACTCGACAGAGGGCGCTCATGTATCGGATGCCTACACGGATACGCCTCCACGTCAATATTTTGTATACAGTTAGTGACTTGGAGATGCAACCTCCAGTGTAACACACTCAGATGAAGATGCTTGTCAGCCGAAATGTCTTGGTAAGATGTCCACTTGATCGGGCTGGCTGCAATCCTGAATAGGAATTTAAAGATTTACTTGACAACGAAAGAGCAAAAAATTACACGATCGACAGACGGGATTCGTTGTTCTGTATATCAAGAAGCACTATCTACCAAATTTGCAAGCATGTAGCAGGTAAAGCAATTTGTGCTATGAATAGCAAAATTTCTGAAGTCTGACGCATTATTCCACTGTCAGTTGCCACAGTTTTGGATGGAGTTGAAAAAGAGTATGGAGGATTTATATATCACCGAAAACCACGTTGGTCAACTCAGGGATGGTTGCTTAACTCGAACGAATTTTCCATTTAAATGCTCGATATTGTCGAATTTATAAAGAAATATTGAGTGCAGCAACGAAAATTAGAACATGCAGAATAGACTGCAGGTCTCGCATTTTATGTGCACTTTATTGTATACTGCCCGCAGTAAAACACTGTAAGGTGAAAGCTATCTCTTTCCTTATTTGATGGGTACGCATGTAAAAGGAAAATCACGTTGTAGACGGATTGCATTGTTATTAACACAGTCCAGTTCCCTAAGCTTCTTGGCGTCAAAGAAAACGAGTGATTTGTAGAACTCATTCTGGCCTTGAAAGAATTACTCGGGTAGTTTAATGAACACTGACAATCTTACATCTGTTTCCGAGACCATTTACCGCTGCGCCAGGAAGGCCCCTTGTGCATGTGAAGTTACAACTGAGTAATCTGCAAGGTATTCCCCGTTTTAATGACAGATCCTTTTAAGTTAAAATTCTCCAGGACACGTTCATTAGTTTCCTCAGGTAGAGCTTCCTCATGCCAGTGCACGGCCAGTGAGGATTCAGCATCCATTCAAATCGAACTTTCAGTGACAGGGAAGTTTACTACCCTATAAAATCTGGTTAATATATTAAATTTCATGTTACGTTTGTAACTTTTCTTGAAATATCTGGAATAGTGGGACGTATGCAGACAGTAACTGGCTGTTCCTAATCGAAACCTGAGGTACTATCGTGGTCCCCGGAGTACTGTCAAATATCTGCCACTGGAGGAATGAGACCTCTTCCAAGTTCCGATCCATACTTGCCGATACTGGTCACAGAGCGAATATTTTACTCGTAGTCTGTCACTTGCTCCGGTGGGATAGGAAACGGTGGAGGTTCTCACAGGTTGAGCGAGCCGACTGCCTTTTGTTTTAGCTGCAAATAATCGATACAACTGGAAAAAAACTATATCTTATTTTAATGTATTACTAAAGTATTGGAAATGCACAGCAGAAGAAACTTGTTTAAAATCCAGTACTCATACCTTCGTGTGTATGGGATCGAAACGTCCAGATTCATAATAGTGAATATGATACGTGTAACTGTAACTCTACAGTGGATATCAATAACTAGCTAAGTGCCGAAAGACTGATTCCGAGTTATTCATTTTTTTGTTTTGCCAAAAATATTTTAATGAAAGAACTTCAACATTATTTTTTAAATTTATTTTCTACAGTAAGAGACACACAAATATTGCAAAAATGTTATAAGTTCCCTTCCTTTGACCAATTAAAATATATATTTTGTTCTGAAATACGCAGAACTTGCGAAGTTCCAGTGCAAGAAATTTCAAGCCTTTATCGATTTTGTTAATAGTAAACATTTACAGGTGCATTTTAAAGATACACTTTACTGCAACTAAGTTATTTTTAATTCCACTCTTAGTTTTCTAGTGCCCAAAGCTATTTTAATGGACTAGCTATTCGAAAAACACGGCAGCAACTGCTGCAGATCCAGTATTACTTATTCCATTCAAAACACATTTCTCAGACATTATCCACAGACATCACTGAAGGTACCTGCTAGATTACATCATTTTTCAGGAGATATGACGTCGTAAAAGTGGAGATGCGTGAAAAACTAGCTGTTCACTGATCTAGTGTTTGATAAAGGAGCACTTTTCGAGTTGCAACAAACTTTCAACGTAATTTCAAACAATTTGCGTACTCAGTCCTGCTAGTTTATTGCCAAGTATTTAAGACATTAAACCGTTTGTAAAGTAATCAGACGTCTGAAGCTGTTTTATACATGGGAGTTCAATTCTTTAATGAATGCTGGGTGTAACCACTGGTCCGTATCCAATGAACAGTGCAAAACGAATACACCTTGCAGAGTCATTGCATTCGTATTGGTAAATGGATGCTCTGTTACGGAGGGGAAGTAACGAGCTGATGGACCGTTTGAGGAGGGTACTCTCAAAGAACTGTTACTGATTACTGGACTTGCGCTCACGTAATTTAACCAGGATGTCATGGAGAGACCCACGTCGGAGTGCAAAACGAATGGAACCTATCATCATCCTTCAAGGGAAGCCATTACGTACACTTCTAGCACACACTCAATTCACAGACACGGTGCGCTTTCTCTTACTGCTGCAGCAACGGACCATCCACTATTATCAGCACGAGATTCATACATGGCAGCTTCCTCACCACAAAACCGATTTGCTGCATTGCCCTAATTCTGACCGCAACTGCAATTCATCTGTCGATGTTAACCACAGCACTTTCATTAATTAATGCAAGATAATGGTTATTGAGATTCGTGGTGAGGATAATATTACTTTATATACACTACTCGCCATTAAAATTGCTACACCAAGAAGAAATGCAGATGATAAACGGCTATTCATTCGACAAATATATTATACTAGAACTGACATGTGATTACATTTTCACGCAATTTGGGTGCATAGATCCTGAAACATCAGTACCCAGAACAACCACCTCTGGCCGCATTAACGGCCTCGATACGCCTGGACATTGAGTCAAACAGAGCTTGGATGGCGTGTACAGGTACAGCTGCCCATGCAGCTTCAACACGATACCACAGTTCACCAAGAGTAGTGACTGGCGTATTGTGACGAGCCAGTTGCTCGGCCACCATTGTCCAGACGTTTTCAATTGGTGAGAGATCTGGAGAATGTGCTGGCCAGGGCAGCAGTCGAACATTTTCTGCATCCAGAAAGGCCCGTACAGGACCTGCAATATGAGGTCGTGCATTATCTTGCTGAAATGTAGGGTTTCGTAGGGATCGAATGAAGGGTAGAGCCACGTGTCGTAACACATCTGAAATGTAACGTCCACTGTCAATGCGAACAAGAGGTGACCAAGACATGTAACCAGTGGCACCACATGTCATCACGCCAGGGGATACCCCAGTATGGCGATGACAAATACACGCTTCCAATGTGCGTTCACCGCGATGTCGCCAAACACGGATGCGACCATCACGATACCGTAAACTGAACCTGGATTCATCCGAAAAAATGACGTATTGCCATTCGTTCACCCAGTTTCGTCGTTCGAAGTTTATCAAAGTCGGTAACGTGATGGTACACATTTCTCCTCCTTATACGAGGCATCACGTCAACGTTTCACGAGGCAACGCCGGTCCACTGCTGTTTGTGTATGAGAAACCAGTTGGAAACTTTCCTCATATCAGCACGGAGTCGCCACCGGCGCTAGCCTTGTGTGAATACTCTGGAAAGTTAATAATTGGCATATCACAGCATTTTCTTCCTGTCGGTTAAATTTCGCTTCTGTAGCACGTCATCTTCGCGGTGCAGCAATTTTAATGGCCAGTAGTGTACATACCACCAAGCCACGTTTTACACAATTTTATTTATGCCACGGCGCGTTAATGGTATTCACACCCCTAAATGAACAAGGCGGTTCCGATATTTGAAAAGGAGGATTTTGTTTAAGAGTAATTAGATAACATAAAGTACCGAGTGCTGCAGTTCAGCCTATATATGAATTCGTTTTATGATTTGGCTGGAGTGAGCCACCTCGTTAAGAGGCGCAAATAAAAATACGTGAAAAAATTATTTTACCAGTATCAGAGTAACAGCAGTAGCCACAGGTTACCACACTGTTGCAATACAAATGTTTCGCTGCTCCGGCACGTGTAGCTGAACAATTACCTAATTAATGTGAATCCAAGGAGTAAATGACTGTCGCGGTTTCGAGCGACGATTGAAAAACTGAACACTGTGCCGATAGACCGAAAGTGACATGAGCTACACTTTATATCAATTCACTCAGTAAGGTAAACCGTCAGTTACCGAATAAAAACATTGTAACGACTGACGGCACTCAAACGAAGTCTTCTGTGTAGCACATTCCACAAAAACATTGTTTTCCTTCAGAATGTATTTTTATTGCAAACATTAAATTTCGGTTGTGCAAGGTTATATTCTAAATTATATTATGGTTCATTTTAATATTACTTGTGAGAGATTAATTCTGTTACCTTACTGGGAGCGTTTGTGCTCACCGTATGTGACTTAAAGGCTTGTCTGGGTAAAGCCAAAGAACAAGTGAATATCGCGTGTATTTAACACTCCATCTTTTGGCACGTCTATTTATATTTCGTTTTAATTGATATTTTTCGGTCCGTGTAGCAACATTACGCAAGCAGCGGGTTAGACTCGGTCCATTGCCTTCAGATAGAAGCTCGGTCACATCGAAAGAGGGCAATGCGCACAAGCACGCTTTCGTTTAAGTAACTCTTCCAGAAAGTTGATTCAGTGTCGATGATATTTCATACCACCAGTTTGCCGTTTTATGTAATTACCGTGTGCTGGACATGAAAGCCAAGTAACCGGGTGTGAGTTGTAATTAACGAGGCTGAATAATGTCTCTCCGTGTCTGACAGATGCAAGATTTGCCGTATTCTTTCCAGTCTCTTACAACCGCGGAGGTAACGCAAAGATCTGCCACTCTGCCACTAGGTGGGAATTTAATCTCGCAGATGCAGCAGGCAGACAGGAGAGCCTGACAAAGAATTATTCCCTTCAACCGCTGTGTCCCCCAGAGCAGAGAAGACGAAAGCGTAAGGCGGCGTTCAGTTGGAATACTCAGAGAACCGAGGGGCGTATTGTGCCCGCTCCCTTTATGCACCTCTGTGACTTCATTTTTCTAGCAAATATGCCAGCCTCACAGTTTTCTGCAGTGCGACATAGCATCTTCTCGTTTCCGATTAGGTTTCTCTATTTCTTGCAGTTATGAGCTGCGGGACGAGCGAGTGGAGACAGTTGTGGCCGTTTTGGAAATAATTTCCGTGTGCCTAGTAACTTGCGATGCCATGGAAAGCAAATACACTGGTGTGCAAAACTTGAGAACGAAAGTACATTTCGCATTGTAATGTATCCCTCGAAAATTGGAGTCAATAAGAAAGAAAAAAATTCCATCCTCCGGAAACTAACTGTACCGAGTCTGGATACATCACAATGACCACGGCAAGAAGGCACTAGAGAAGTATATATCTTTAGAATATAACAATAAATACAAATAACAGACATTTTAATCATCAATAATATAATCTCCTTCACTATTTACAACAGTGTACCAACCCTGGGTAACTCCTCCATTCCAGGACTGTTGAGATCACGTGATTTTGGGGCGCAGAATTCGTCGAGCCACGTTCGAAGCGCCTTTTCATCCCGAAAGGAAGTTCCTTGAAGGCTGTTCGATAGAGACCGGAAAACATGAAAATCTGAGGGCCCATGTTAAGGTGAATAATATGGGTGTGAAACGATTACCCAGCCCAACTGTTGTATAATGGTTTTTTTTTCAGTCTAGCAGAATGCGGACGGGTGTTATGGAGGAGTAGCACCACTCCACGCAGTCTTCCTGGTCGTTGTTCTTGGGCTGGTTCTGCGAGACGTATCACTTGTTGACAATAAGTCAGCACCGATAGTCACACCTCGCGGAGGCAGTAAGTAGTACACCACACAGTCGCAGCTCCACCACATGCATAAAATTTTCTTTTGTGGATGCGCGGAGCTCTTTGTAAGGGGAGTTGCTGCGTTGTTTTGGCTTAGCGTGGAGAGTCACTCATGTCCAAATGGTTCTCCTTAAAACGTGAAAACCATTTTCTTGCCGTGGTCTGTCCAGTGGCATACATGTAAGCCAACTTCTTTCTTCTTCTTTTTCTGTAGTGGTCAATCCAAGGATTGGTTTGCAACAGCTACAACGGCAGTTTGTCTCCATTCTGTGCGTCTTTCAGCTATTCTCTTCATTTCTTTATAGGTGTTACATCCCACATCTTTCACGATTTGATCCATGTACCACAGTCGTGGTCTCCCTCTTGGTCTGTTTCCCTCTACATATCCCTCTATGATTGTGTTCAGGAGTCCTTTATGTCTTAATAGATGGCCTGTAAATTGCACTCTTCTTTTAACAATGAAACGCCAGAAGCTTCTCTTCTCACCTGCTCTTTCCAGAACCACTTCGTTTGTGACCTTGTCGATACATTTTATTTTGAACATGCGTCTATAGCACCAATTAGACCCAACATCAGGTTAAAAATGCAGATCAATATGAATAATACCTTATGCGGACGCAACTGCACAGCTGCACATGGAAAAAGTAATTATTTACCTAAAATATCTGCCGGAAAGAACTCCAGCCGAACAGATTTTAGTGAAACGAATACGCCACCGTGCTGCTCTGAAAAGCCACACAAGTTTGAAACAAAAGGTACTTACAGGTAGACACATATGAGTAGTATACAGTAAATACAGAGTTTAAGTGACAGAAAAGTGTTTATTACTGCAAAAATAAAAGGTTTGTAATTTGCAGAGTTTTTACAGTTAGTAGAATTTTCGTATTATCCCAATTTTTCGGTACTACGGATTAAATCCAATCACTCCTAGTCAGAATTAACGAGGCTCTTGTGTATTATTACTTGTTTGAACGCTTCAATGCACAGTATTAATGTTGCACAGCCCGTTCTAAGTGGCCGAGCGGTGCTAGGCAGTACAGTCTGGAACCGCGCGATCGCTACGGTCGCTGGTTCGAGTCCTGCCTCGGGCATGGATGTGTGTGATGTCCTTAGGTTAGTTAGGTTTAAGTAGTTCTAAGTTCTAAGGGACTGGTGACCTCATAAGTTAAGTCCCATAGTGCTCACAGCCATTTAAACCAATTTTGTTGCACAGTAATATTTATTTAATATTTCGTTATGATCCAGCTTTCGGCTTCCTACGATATCAGCAGGTAACTTAATACCAGTCGGACACTCCACACAACTTCATAGCTGCACAAAGATTATTTTTCAAAGATACGCGACGTTTTACGACAGCATCGACACCAAAACACAACTAAAATGTAATACGGTATAGTCAAAGATGAAAAGTATATGAATATATAAGTCAAATGTGTTGTACAAGTGAGTAATGCAACAGAGTACTACGTTATATAGACAGACAGCTAAATATGATTGAATAGGGAAGAAGGGGAGGGGGTAGTAGAAAGAAAGGATTCTATGGCATGTCGGTGTGGATCAATTACAACAAGTGTGTTATCTAATGGTGAGAGAAATATTGACTGGTTATTTCTAATTTATTAACGGTGGATGAAGGAATTGCTTTTGCTCATTAAGAACCGGGTCGGAAGTCCTTAACCGGTGTATGTTGCCTGCCAGAATTTCGTGTAATGTTATTTTTATGCCTTTAGTTGTCACACAGTACCAAATTACACTAACATTTGCTCCCCCCACCCCCCTCCCAGCTATATGTAGGCGAAAGTCGCACTGTTGGCTGGAAGCCCTCACCCGGGGAAGTTTGGCCGTCCAGTTACGTGTCTTTTCAGCTGATACTACATTGGATGACTTGCATGTCGATGATGATGAAATTATGACGAAGACGAAACAACACCCAGTCCCCGAACAGAGAAAATCTTCGCTCGGGCCAGGAGTCGAACCTCAGCCCGTTGCATGGCAATCAGATGCATTTACCACTCTGCTAAGGAGGCGGACTATATGTAGGTAGAACTTCACAGGTACTTGCCAGGAATTTAAAATAGAGCAAATATACTCTTTCGGCACTATAATCCTGGAAATGTACTTCATCTAAAGGCACCTAAACGCAGAAAACGAAAATTGTTTGAAATTCTGGCAGTCAATAAAGACCAGTCAAGTCAGGACCGTGTCCTAAATGACCAGAAACATTTCCATTACTTACATTTACTAAAGTAGCAGCAGTCAGTTAATATTCCTTTCACCATTAGATGACATGCTTGTTGTATTTTTTCCACACCCAAATTCCATAGAATCCTTTCTCTCTCTTGCCTCCTCCCCACCCAAACTTTTTCAGCCTGTTCATCACATTCATCAATTTTTTTTCATATATCACTTGTCTCTGCCATTACACTCAGTTGAACAACGCACGTGGCTTATACACTCATATACTTTTAATCTTTCAGCATCCTGTAATAAGATTTATTTGTTCAGGGACTCTTTGAACATTACGTTATTGTATTTGTCGTAAAACGTCACATGCCTTTAAAAAGCAATCTTTCTACAGCTATGAATTCCCGCTAAATTTATGTGGCTTATTTGTTTAGTATCTGACGATGGCGTAGGAAGCCGGAAACCGGTTCCAAACGAGCAATTAAAAAATTATTATTGTGGACCATTAATGTTGTGTACTCAGGTTTTTAATGAATCTATGTTCCTCCAAGGATCGACGGAATATTTCAAAAATATTATTTCTCCTCTACTACTAACTCTATTTGCAACACACTCTACAGACAGCAGCCACATAAGATCACACAATGAAGGCTTTCACGACCGAATGCCTTAGCTGCTGGTCAGGCTTCAGTGTTGTATGGGCGTGGACCATAAAACTATTCTGTTCTTAATGTTTCGTCCATAGCTACGTTCGATATCTTCAGAAGTGATCGTGGTTCGACAAGACTCAGCGATGCGACAAGATTTGGCGAAACCGGAAGAATCTCTGAAGATGCCCTGCGAAGCTCAGGACGAAACGTTAGGAATGGAAAAGTTCATTGAACCATACAAACCCGAAGACCTACCAGTAGCCACATATACCATTGAATGTATCTGAAAATTTTGTCATTGTACGACACATAGTTCAGATGTGGCGTCATAAACAGTGAGATGCATGAAAAACATTTAGGCACCTTTTTCACTACTACCATCACAATCTTTGCATGTAAAATTTTAAGATTTTTTAAAATCCGACATAATTAGGATTTTGCGTCTGCAGCCACGAAATTTTGCAACGTCAAGAATTCAACACATTAACGCATTTGTAAAGTATTAACATATTTGAAGATATTTATACTAGCGATTATTTAAATAATCTGTGGAGAGGAGGTTAATCGTTCTGTTTATAAGACGTCACAATTCACTCTCGACACGCATTCCTGTGATGCGTATTTTTGCTAGCTGCGAAGCTTTAACTGCAACATACGAGTAAATACATTTCAGTGGGCTGAACATCCTGCCACATATTCTTTACATAACTGTACGCAGATGACCAGTCCACCTCCACTGATCTCGTCGACAGCCGGGACATTACCTGCCTTCCTTAGAAATGACGAGAACTGCAAGAGCGTTCACACTCTGCGTCTGTAATTTCCATGACGTGGAGCCACTTCGCAGAACAAGCAGCAGCCACCCACTGTGTCAGAGCAGAGAATGTTTCTATGTGAATCGGGAAAGCGTCACAGTTTTTACTGGAGATTCAAAACAATAAGTAGCCAGAAAACGATATATCGGATTCGTTCAGTGGACGATGTGTTGAATTCCCTTTTGACCGTAGTGTATGGACGAGAAAACAAATGAATGCGGTATCGCAGACAATTCGTCAGTGCTTACTGCCATTCAACTGTATCGGGGAACAGGCGCCAGCACTAGAGGGAACGGAAGAAAACACAAGAAACCGAAGAAAGCGTTTGTCCACTGTCGTTTTTGGGCACTTATCAACGGCACACAGTACACGACGCTTTATAATTAGAATCACTATGAAAACTTTTGATATCCAAAGAAAACAAAATCACATGGCGAGCGCACTGGGATTGATATAGTAAACAAACTTGGGCAGGAAAAGAAGAATTTAGGTGCTTCAATTTGTGGGTGAATCGCATCGCCAGCTTTCCTTGGAATTACTCCCGAAACTTCGCTCTCGTATCGGTTGAAGTTTTCGCTGACTTCTCGTTACAATAAAATGCGACGTATCAGAAAAAACAAACACTACACATATATGTATATCGTCAAGTCGTATTATTAGCCGAGCCAAGAGGACATGCGGTTTCCACAAAGACACCATCCTCTTCCTTGGTTCGCTACTGGAACTTTACGTAAACGTTATGATCAATGGTCTTTATTTACATGAATCAGAGCCGGCCGCTGTGACCGAGCGGTTCTAGGAGCTTCAGTCTGGAACCGCGCAACCGCTACGGTAGCAGGTTTGATTCCTGCCTCGGGCATGGATGTGTGTGTATGTCCTTAGGTCAGATGTTAAGTCCCATAGTGTTCAGAGCCATTTGAACCAGTTTTTTACATGCAGCACTACCATGAAATCGACGTAATTTAATCACTTTACACATTAATTAATTAATTTTATGTCGCTTCTGAGCTATAGAAAAGTACAGTTCTGTAAATACCTATTTTCGTGAAAAATGGAATGTAACTTTGCGATTCCTTTCAATTTAGCTGAATGTCCTTCGATTTTCTGTAAAAATCAAGAAGTCGTCCTTTCTATTCCTCACCACATGTAGGTCGGCTCTCTTACTCTGGGATACGGCATATGAAATCACATCAATAAGAAGCGATAGGGTGTCTAAACCTTACCTGGTGTAGCGATTGACGTGAACGCCACGCCTGAGTTAGTGACACCATGCGACTTCTAGACGAGCGACTCACGCCTCAAGCAAGTGCCTCAATCACAAATCTTGGACGCCCCACTATCCTACTACAGCTTCAGCCGGTCAGCTGCCTCAGACTGGCCCCGAGAAACCAGCGAATGGTTTTGCTCGAGAGTAAAGTGACGAAATTATAAAATCAGGAAAAAGAGAAGAGATATACTTGAAATGTACCACGAGAGGCTATTTCACAGATCAATTGGTTCAAATGGCTCTGAGCACTATGGGACTTAACATCTGAGGTCATCAGTCCCCTAGAACTTAGAATCACTTAAATCTAACTAACCTAAGGACATCACACACATCCATGCTCGAGGCAGGATTCGAACCTGCGACCGTAGCAGTCGCGCGGTTCCGGACTGGAGCGCCTAGAGCCGCTCGGCCACCGCGGCTGGCTTCACAGATCATTTATCGTTTATATGTCATATTTACTTTATATTATTCTTAATAACGAGGGTAGTCACTTGGTGATAATTAGCATCAGGAAATAAACAAGGTGCCACCATGACGATGGATGGTTTGGTGAAAACCTTGGTTGCAGTAGTTTGCAATTTGACTGCTCTAGAGAAGTTCCACTTCTATAGACACATAGTGGTCATTGTGGAAAAGCCTAGTAATCAATGACTTCTTGATCTGTGGAAAGTATACTCTCAGTATTTAGTGTTGGTTACAGTAATGTCTACTTTACTCTTAGTCCTCAAGCTTGCATTTAGTAGCTCGGTTATGCCTGCGCTGTTCTGAGCCGTCCACGCACTGACAGAAACCACGTCACAGTTCGCTCCTATGCTCCACCTCCGTTGATTTGTCAGCGTCGCGCGGGATTAGCCGAGCGGTCTAGGGAGCGCTGCAGTCATGGACTGTGCGGCTGGTCCCGGCGGAGGTTCGAGTCCTCCCTCGGGCATAGTTGTGTGTGTTTGTCCTTAGGATAATTTAGGTTAGGTAGTGTGTAAGCTTAGGGACTGATGACCTTAGCAGTTAAGTCCCATAAGATTTCACACACATTTAAACATTTTTGGAGTGGTCAGCGCGGCGGACTGTCTTGCGAATGGCAACGATTCGATTCTCGGTACTGCCAGAGATTTTTCCTTTGGGAGGAGCTTCTTCACCGAGGAGTAGCAGCTCCACGTCACCAAAATTGACAACGGGCTGCGGAGCGATGTGCTGACCCCACCACATCCAGTGACGCCATAGGCAAAAGCTGACGTGGCCATGCGTCGGTACTGGTGGGCCCGCTATGGAATGTGGATGTGGTTTACCGATGCACGTCTGCGTAGCCTGAGGATTATTGTATTACTCTGTGTTTTGTATTGTACGCTTAGGTTATTGCATATTATATACTTTTTTGCTGTTGTAAATGTATTTGCTGATAAACAAATGTAATTGGGGTAAGAAATGGATTAAATCGCCGTTATTTTATTACTTTACAACGAGCGGCGAGAGAGCACGAGCCTCTAATACTGCAACACTCAGACACTATCCTTGAAACAACTCCGAAATGTTTTAGGTGGATTTCGGGTTGACGCTGTATTCATTAAACGGTAGTCCAAACGGCTACCACGATAACCTTCGTTTACGATCACTTGATATGGGCCGTAGTGGCCGAAAGCAGAAAGTGGCATACACGTGGGGCTTGATTCATTAAACACAGTCTAATTAAATCGAAAATTGTTACTTAATTATTCAAATACCGCCACTCCGCCCCCCCCCCCCCCCCCTGTGTTACCCTGTTTCACTCGCGTAAAATAAAGGCTTTGTTTAGCTTTCCGTTCTCATACACAATATACTCTCAGCCCAAACAAAACATTTTTGTTTGTGTTTCCTGCCAAAAGCGCTGAACAGCTGCAATGTACGCTATCTGGGCAAAAGAATCCGAACAGCCCTATGTAAAGAGAAATGTCACAAGAGATGTACAGCCTGTAATAAAGCAGGCGGCGAGTATTGTGTTGTCATTCTCACCCGAATTACTCAGAACCCAAAACCTGAAAACTGCCGTCCTATGAGCTTACTTTTCATCTTAATGACCTTGCTGGAACGCCTCATTTTGTTGCGCATGAGACGATTTATCCATGATCAGGACATCATTAGGGTCGATCAGTTGATCAGTTTGCGTTCTAGCCTTCGCTTTCAGCTGAGCTTGCTCTACTGCTAGTCGCACAATACATCGCCTATAATATGAATGTTTCCAATTATACAGGGGCCATTCTCTTAGATATAGAAAAATCTTATGGTCTTATGTAGAGCGATAAGCTCTTGGTCAGACTGAAATATCCGCAAACATTGCCTGACTATTGCCTGTGTTTAATTGGCAGTTTTCTCCAACACCGACAGATAATGGTTTTGATCTATGGGCAACGCTCCAGCGTTAGAGGCCTACAGGAGATTCTCCCACAGGGCTCGGTGCTGTCTCCAACTCTTTTCATCGTTTGTGTTAACGACTTACCCATCCTGCCCCAGGTCGTCCCCTTCTCAATTTGCTAACGACGCGTCCTTACTCACTGGTAGCCGGTGGATTACTGCAGCAGTGGGGAGACTGCTACGTTACCTCACGCTAACGGAGCAGTGGGCCTCAGATAATCATATTCGTCTTAACGCCGACAAAAGCAAAGCCGTCCTCTTCTCTCGCAACGCTCCGACTTGCGCGAAAGACCTACGCTTAGCCACCAAGAACTTGTATGCATGAACCGAGTAAAATACCTAGGGATGGACCTGGATTGCAACTTCATTTTCAAACGTCATATCCAGAACAAGAGGATTCAACTGTTACACCTCCTACACTAATTGTACCAATTGTTGAGCAGTGGACAAATGAACGTCAGAACGAAGCTTCGGTTACATCGAGCGACAGTTTATCCTACACTTCTTTATTGCTGCTACACGTGGGGAACTACCAGCCTGTCCAATCTTCGATCTCTACAAGTCATTCAGAGCAAATGGCTCCGCCTCATCTTAGGAGCTGGAAGATGGCCCCCGATTGCAGACCTTCACGCCGAACTGAACGTGCCACGTATCTCTGGTCACATGTGTGGAACAGAAAGTCTTGCATAGAGTCGATGCACTCAGCCCACTACCCGACACCTGGAATATACTGACTCTGTCGCTCCACAATGATGGCTCCGCGTGCGGATCCCTCGTGCAGTCATCGAGGCCCCCAAATAACTGGATCCAACGCCTATCAACGCCTTTAGTAGGGCCACGGGCTACGAGACCTCCCCTCTCCTTACGTCTGAATAAAGCTTCAGTAAATCCCTATAGCAGGACGTTTCAGAAGCCCAGCCTCAATGCAAGGTAGTAATTTAGCTCATCTCTCTCTCTCTCTCTCTCTCTCTCTCTCTCTCTCTCTCACACACACACACACACACACACACGCACACACACATACACACACACACACACACATACACACACACACACACACACACACACACACACAAACTCATGAACAAACATCGCTGTTGAGGATGGGGACAACATCGTCTTCATGAACTTGTGGATAGTGTGCCAGGACGAATACAGGCATGCATCAATGCAAGTGGACCTGCCAATTGGTATTAGAGGTCCCAGTGTGTGCAACAGTCTGGACCACCACCTATGAAGGTCCCGCAGTATGATGGCGCAACATGAAATGGGTGGTTTTCATCAGCAATAAAAAGGGCGGAAATGACGTGTGTGTTGATCTATATAGCAGTTTTCTGTACAGGTACCGGTACTGTTGGAATCGATGTGATGTAAAACTCTTTTTGACGTGTGTTGTTATTTTTGTAATATGCGACATAGTTAAGCACGCGAATTTATAGTCTTGGTCAATGGTTTTAGTCATTTAATTCAGTATTCTCCAAGCCATCTTATTTTGCTTGCCAGAGAGAACGAACTACCTGTACGAGAGGCTTGTGCTCCCCCGCCTGTTCGAACTGTGGGAGCAAATAACAGCAGGGCCACAGCAGCACACCTTACAATTATAATTTAACGGCCAAAAATGTAACAATCAACACATTAAGAACTAC
Organism: Schistocerca gregaria; assembly: GCF_023897955.1. Taxonomy (NCBI): domain Eukaryota; kingdom Metazoa; phylum Arthropoda; class Insecta; order Orthoptera; family Acrididae; genus Schistocerca; species Schistocerca gregaria. The sequence continues at coordinate 41,519,536 of NC_064924.1, forward strand.
GGTTTAAAGGGTGTTTTATTCTAATTTCATTTTGTTTGCTTTTACTTTGCTTATTCTCTGTGTTTAACAGAAGGCTTACGAGCTTGTTTGTGTGTTTTTAACAACTATATGAAAGAAGTTACTGAGAAAAAGGTTGTGCCTGCTATATATTGCAAGAAATTTATAATTTTTTGTCCAAAATAAAGCACGTTTCTGCAATTGTTTCATATTTTAAAGTATCAAACCAGCTTAAAACAGTAGTTTTTGAAGGTTTTTCTCTTACCTTTAAAGCAGAGGACCCATGGGTCTTCTTCCTCTTCTAGGTGACCGCCCCCACCCACAAAATCCGCCCCTACTTTGCATTAACTTTTGATGCTTTCCTGATGCCGTTCTTTAAAAGAGTTTTATTTGTAATGTGATAATGAAGGCAGTTATCCGTAATATTCCTCTATTCTCCTCCGAACTATGCGATAAACTTGTATATGTTACTCTAACGAATATTCAGATACTCCTTAACTGCGCGTCCTTTTTAATTGTGATACTTTTCCCTTGACTGTTACGATCCTAATAATAAACGCTGTGGAATTCTACGAACCATTTCTTAACAGAAAAGCGCTTCATTATCTGGGACGTGAGTAAATTTGAATTAACTTTGAGCTTACACAGCGTGCTGTTTTGATCTGTATCCCTCTGTACTGCGCCACTGGACACAAATGGGAACTGTCGGTTTGGTAGCAGTATGTCTCTGTCTGGAAAAGTCAGTCAGATGCCAGTAGCTGACACGGCAGATGCGTTGGAGCAGTACGGGAAGCGGTTGCGGTGTTTTACCTGAAAGGCGGGCAGACGGAGATGGATGCCGCCTTGTTCTTGCCGGTGACAATGAGGCGCCAGGGCAAGTGTCCAAGACTGCGGGCCTCAGCCCGTGGAGACCTTGGCCCGTGCTGCAGTCAGACCGGCGCCGAAACACAACACGGCCGCCTCTGCCAAATCTGCCCTGCTGGGACCCTTGCAGTAGCCACAAAAAAAGGGAAGACAAAATGTATCACTACTGAAAATGCGAGACCTTACTGCGTGCATATTATTCACATGAACGTCTGTTCTTGTCTAACAATGAAATGGTGGTACACCTTATACAGGGTGTTACAAAAAGGTACGGCCAAACTTTCAGGAGACATTCCTCACACACAAATAAAGAAAACTGTTATGTGGACATATGTCCGGAAACGCTTAATTTCCGTGTTACAACTCATTTTAGTTTCGTCAGTATGTACTGTACTTCCTCGATTCACCGCCAGTTGGCCGAATTGAAGGAAGGTAATGATGACTTCGGTTCTTGTGTTCACATGCGACTCATTGCTCTACAGTAGTAGCATCAAGCACATCAGTACGTAGCATCAACAGGTTAGTGTTCGTCACGAATGTGGTTTTGCAGTCAGTGCAATGTTTACAAATGCGGAGTTGGCAGATGTCCATTTGATGTATGGATTAGCACGGGGCAATAACCGTGGCACGGTTCGTTTGTATAGAGACAGATTTCCAGAACGAAGGTGTCCCGACAGGAAGACGTTCGAAGCAATTGATCGGCGCCTTACGGCGTCTTAGGGAGCACGGAACATTCCAGCCTATCACTCGCGACTGGGGAAGACCTAGAACGATGAGGACACCTGCAATGGACGAGGCAATTCTTCGTGCAGTTGACGATAACCCTAATGTCAGAGTCAGAGAAGTTGCTGCTGTACAAGGTAACTTTGACCACGTCACTGTATGGAGAGTGCTACGGGAGAACCAGTTGTTTCCGTACCGTGTACAGCGTGTGCTGGCACTATCAGCAGCTGATTGGCCTCCACGGGTACATTTCTGCGAATGGTTCATCCAACAATGTGTCAATCTTCATTTCAGTGCACATGCTCTCTTTACGGATGAGGCTTCATTCCAACGTGATCCAATTGTAAATTTTCACAATTAACATGTGTGAGCTGACGAGAATTCGCACGCAATTGTGCAATCACGTCATCAACACAGATTTGCTGTGAATGTTTGGGCAGGCATTGTTGGCGATGTCTTGATTGGGCCCCATGTTCTTCCACCTACGCTCAATGGAGCACGTTATCATGATTTCATACGGGATACTATACCTGTGCTGCTAGAACATGTGCCTTTACTAGTACGACACATGTGGTTCATGCACGATGGAGCTCCTGCACATTTCAGTCGAAGTGTTCGTACGCTTCTCAACAACAGATTCGGAGACCGATGGATTGGTAGAGTCGGACCAATTCCATGGCCTCCACGCTTCAATTCTTAAAGAATCAGTCGTTCGCTGGTTTGTTCTTAAACTCTTTTATAGCTATCGTATTCTATAAATCAGCTTCCAGTTTACAACAGACCAGCGAGCTGTGAGCCTTTGTGCTGCTACGTGCGTCGATACTACTTCCCATTATAATATACCGTAAGTTCGGTACGCGGAATGATTGCAAACTAACTGTACGAATATTTAGATCACAAGGTTGAAGTGCCATAAATGTCGTCCAGCATTGATCATGGCAAAGTAATTAGTAAGATCTCACCCAGAATTTCCTGCGTTATAGATCCCCGAACCGACTCACAGGCAGTCCTGATTACAAAGCAGAATGTATTCGTATCGAAGCTGACCGTAACATGTGTCCGCTGTTTATTCAAAAGATGCATTCGCGGTTTTAGAAAGTAAAAATTGTGGGCGATGTAAAAGTGCAGTTTGACAGGCAGCTTTCAACGTGTTAGGTTATTTTGTGTAATCTTGCTTCCTATCTTGCTTCCTATATAGGAGAATGCTTTCATCCCTTGCACTACGGTATCGTTCCAAATGTTGATGTTAAGTAACACCTACCTCTCTTTTCTACTACTCTTCTTCTTCTCTATGCTGGCTTGCAAAGCTTATCTCGAAGCCAAATTCAGTGTTAAATGTGCTCTCCACCCCTTTCAACATGTCTTCTAAGTTTCTCTTACATCCAGCCAAGTCGGCAGTGTCGTCTCCAAACAGCACTCGTACATGTTCCCATTACACTTTTATTCCTTTTCTGAAACTTTCTTTTACTTTCTTCCTTGTTTCCTCGACTCCCCTCTCTCCTTACCGTAAACTATATTTTCTGAAAATATCGAAGACCTTTTACTATTTTATGATGCTCAACACATTTTGTAATGAAATAAATAGTACGAATATGTCTTGCAGTTTTGTAGTCTCACTTCCATTATCGAACATAAAGTCAGAAGCGACAAGTCTGACATGACATAGTTCTGTAGCCACTTCTTACGTTACATTAACCTATCGACATGTAGCATTGTTATTTTCAATTAAGAGCGTCAGTTTGGAATACTGAGAACCATACACTCATACAGAGTATCCAGAATAAAACTGATGGTGGCAACATTTCTTTCGCCTTAAGATAGGCAACCCGTCATTCGCATCCAGGTAGATGATGTAAGTTGGGCTGCCTGTCTTAAGATGCAAGGAATATTTTCCCGATAAGTTTTATTCTGCGTACTCTGTATACAAGGGCTATTTCTTTATCAACTCGTCAAATGTAAATCACAGTTTACATAAAAATGGTTTAATTTACAACAATTAGCTACACATTAATGCTACTTCTCTACGTAGTCACTGATGCTATTTAGACATTAGCTGTAGTGTGGTATTAATTTTCCAATACCCTAGCCAAGCCTGAGCTTCACCAGTCCTCTCCGCTGGTATGCAGCTCGTTGTCTGTGCCAATTATTATTATTATTATTATTATTATTATTATTATTTTTGCTCATAGCCAGCTGTTCATGTGACCAAAGAGATGAAAATAGGGGAGAAGCAGGTTTGGGCTGAATTGTGGATAACCAAGCACTTCCCACTGAAAACGCTCCCAGAGCGTCTTAGTTGCTGTCAGAGTGCATGGCCAAGCACTGTCTTCATCATCATCATCATCGTCTTCGTCATCACCACCACCACCAACAACAACAACATTCCGTCTTTCATAGTTCAAAACTTGTGGCCCATCACACAGTCCTCTTAACACTCCCCATTTTTCCTGGTCTTCTGCATCTTATAGCTGGCACCATGTTTAGTGTGTCTTCTCCTTTATCTGGTTTATCCATCGTCTCAGTGGTCTTACCTTCAATCTCTTCCCGTCGATTATACCTTGAATTGTCATCTTTTCCAAGCTATCCTTCTGTCGAATAATGTGACGAAAAAACTGCAAGATTCGCTGGAAACTAACATCGCATAACCTCTTCTCCAGCCTGAGTCCATGAAGGATTGATTTGTTAGTTCATTGGTCCGTCCACGATATTCACAGCAATCTGCTTTGCGATCCCCTTCATTTATTGTCCATATTTCTGCTCCATAAAAGAAAACTGGAAACATCAGATATTTCAACAGTCTGAGTGTAATACATGTGGTTAGGTCTCGGCGTAACCAAATCACTATGAGCTTTGCTGCAGCATCCATACCCAGAACAATTGAACATCGTATATCCTGGGTAGAGACACTCTCTTCCCGAAACACTGAGCCAAGGTAAGCAAAGTGATCAACTTCTTCATATTCTGATAGTACATCAATAGCTGATAATGGCTAACCTCATCATCACTACCATGATCTTGGACTTTTTCTTATTAACTGACGATCCAAGTTTCTCGCTTTCTGTCTTAGCTCAAACCAGCGGTTCATTCATTTCCACTCGTGATGCTGAGCCCAACGTGATGTCATCAGCAAATATTAAATGACTGTCTCCTCTAGTTCCGATCACGCCAATCCAGCCATGAAGAATTTTTTCATGTAACATATTCTCCATACATTTACAGAGAATCCACCCCTGTCTCCTTTACGTGGATACGTTGAGTTTTATCTAGAATGATTATTGCCTTACTATCAGAGTAGCAATTGCTAATAAGGGTAATAAGTTGATCAAGAACACCTGTTGCTGCTAGTATGCTCAGCGGTCCTTTCCAATGAAGACAGTTCCTGATGGTAACATTCGTCTTCGCTCGTTCTGAATTGTGTTCCACCGAAGATTACCTCGAAATGCCTGATCAACATGGTTGTGTATTTACTTACTACTCATAAATCAATAAAGTTTTAATATTTATGCTATGTGCAATGTGTAACACTACAAAGTCTGTGTGCCTTCACCAATGCCAATGTATCACTCAACAGGACCTAGCAAGGTTTGAAAGTACACTCCTGGAAATGGAAAACAGAACACATTGACACCGGTGTGTCAGACCCACCATACTTGCTCCGGACACTGCGAGAGGGCTGTACAAGCAATGATCACATGCACGGCACAGCGGACACACCAGGAACCGCGGTGTTGGCCGTCGAATGGCGCTAGCTGCGCAGCATTTGTGCACCGCCGCCGTCAGTGTCAGCCAGTTTGTCGTGGCATACGGAGCTCCATCGCAGTCTTTAACGCTGGTAGCATGCCGCGACAGCGTGGACGTGAACCGTATGTGCAGTTGACGGACTTTGAACGAGGGCGTATAGTGGGCATGCGGGACGCCGGGTGGAGGTACCGCCGAATTGCTCAACACGTGGGGCGTGAGGTCTCCACAGTACATCGATGTTCTCGCCAGTGGTCGGCGGAAGGTGCACGTGCCCGTCGACCTGGGACCGGACCGCAGCGACGAACTGAGGCACGCCAAGACCGTAGGATCCTACGCAGTGCCGTAGGGGACCGCACTGCCACTTCCCAGCAAATTAGGGACACTGTTGCTCCTGGGGTATCGGCGAGGACCATTCGCAACCGTCTCCATGAAGCTGGGCTACGGTCCCGCACACCGTTAGGCCGTCTTCCGCTCACGCCCCAACATCGTGCAGCCCGCCTCCAGTGGTGTCGCGACAGGCGTAAATGGAGGGACGAATGGAGACGTGTCGTCTTCAGCGATGAGAGTCGCTTCTGCCTTGGTGCCAATGATGGTCGTATGCGTGTTTGGCGCCGTGCAGGTGAGCGCCACAATCAGGACTGCAACGACAGAGGCACACAGGGCCAACACCCGGCATCATTGTGTGGGGAGCGATCTCCTACACTGGCCGTACACCTCTGGTGATCGTCGAGGGGACACTGAATAGTGCACGGTACATCCAAACCGTCATCGAACCCATCGTTCTACCATTTCTAGACCGGCAAGGGAACTTGCTGTTCCAACAGGACAATGCACGTCCGCATGTATCCCATGCCACACAACGTGCTCTAGAAGGTGTAAGTCAACTACCCTGGCCAGCAAGATCTCCGGATATGTCCCCCATTGAGCATGTTTGGGACTGGATGAAGCGTCGTCTCACGCGGTCTGCACGTCCAGCACGAACGCTGGTCCAACTGAGGCGCCAGGTGGAAATGGCATGGCAAGCCGTTCCACAGGACTACATCCAGCATCTCTACGATCGTCTCCATGGGAGAATAGCAGCCTGCATTGCTGCGAAAGGTGGATATACACTGTACTAGTGCCGACATTGTACATGCTCTGTTGCCTGTGTGTATGTGCCTGTGGTTCCGTCAGTGTGATCATGTGATGTATCTGACCCCAGGAATGTGTCAATAAAGTTTCCCCTTCCTGTGTCAAAGAATTCACGGTGTTCTTATTTCAATATCCAGGAGTGTATTTCTACATTACTTGAATTTTCGCTGTCGCCATTATCTGAAAAACTATCGTGCTGGAACACTGCAGCTCTTCTGCTCCTCGGCACTGACGCTTCTAGACTCTGTTGTTCTCCGAAATGTTCTGCAATTATACAGTTTCACTACAGACAGACATGACTACCAGGTAGGTGCAATAGTACACTGTGGTGGTTCTTGAATGCTGGAGTCAGATTGGAAGAAAGTTAGTGACAAAATTAAATCGGATACGACGAAAGGAGACCTCTTGTGATGGAACTGGACTGTGCGTAGCCTCAAACGCGGACTCATCAAGGGAGACGACTGTCTATATACATACACTCCTGGAAATTGAAATAAGAACACCGTGAATTCATTGTCCCAGGAAGGGGAAACTTTATTGACACATTCCTGGGGTCAGATACATCACATGATCACACTGACAGAACCACAGGCACATACACACAGGCAACAGAGCATGCACAATGTCGGCACTAGTACAGTGTATATCCACCTTTCGCAGAAATGCAGGCTGCTATTCTCCCATGCAGACGATCGTAGAGATGCTGGATGTAGTCCTGTGGAACGGCTTGCCATGCCATTTCCACCTGGCGCCTCAGCTGGACCAGCGTTCGTGCTGGACGTGCAGACCGCGTGAGACGACGCTTCATCCAGTCCCAAACATAATGGGGGACAGATCCGGAGATCTTGCTGGCCAGGGTAGTTGACTTACACCTTCTAGAGCACGTTGGGTGGCAAAGGATACATGCGGACATGCATTGTCCTGTTGGAACAGCAAGATCCTTTGCCGGTCTAGGAATGGTAGAACGATGGGTTCGATGACGGTTTGGATGTCCCGTGCACTATTCAGTGTCCCCTCGACGATCACCAGAGGTGTACGGCCAGTGTAGGAGATCGCTCCCCACACCATGATGGCGGGTGTTGGCCCTGTGTGCCTCCGTCGTATGCAGTCCTGATTGTGGCGCTCACCTGCACGGCGCCAAACACGCATACGACTGTCATTGGCACCAAGGCAGAAGCGACTCTCATCGCTGCAGACGACACGTCTCCATTCGTCCCTCCATTCACGCCTGTCGCGACACCACTGGAGGCGGGCTGCACGATGTTGGGGCGTGAGCGGAAGACGGCCTAACGGTGTGCGGGACCGTAGCCCAGCTTCATGGAGACGGTTGCGAATGGTCCTCGCCGATACCCCAGGAGCAACAGTGTCCCTAATTTGCTGGGAAGTGGCGGTCTGGTCCCCTACGGCACTGCGTAGGATCCTATGGTCTTGGCGTGCATCCGTGCGTCGCTGCGGTCCGGTCCCAGGTTCGACGGGCACGTGCACATTCCGCCGACCACTGGCAACAACATCGATGTACTGTGGAGACCTCGCGCACCTCGTGTTGAGCAATTCGGCGGTACGTCCACCCGGCCTCCCGCATGCCCACTATACGCCCTCGCTCAAAGTCCGTCAACTGCACATACGGTTCACGGCCACGCTGTCGCGGCATGCTACCAGTGTTAAAGACTGCGATGGAGCTCCGTATGCCACGACAAACTGGCTGACACTGACGGCGGCGGTGCACAAATGCTGCGCAGCTAGCGCCATTCGACGGCCAACCCCGCGGTTCCTGGTGTGTCCGCTGTGCCGTGCGTGTGATCATTGCTTGTACATCCCTCTCGCAGTGTCCGGAGCAAGTATGGTGGGTCTGACACACCGGTGTCAATGTGTTCTTTTTTCCATTTCCAGGAGTGTATATGAACACTCACACATTCCAGCCAAGTTCGCTGCAAATGAAGAAGAGGTCACCTTTTCAGAAACTTTTATTTATTTAATCTTCTTGTATCCTTTACTAACATTTAATATCATTTAAGCTGACGTATATACGCCTTATCGCTTAAATAGACTTCTATCTTCATAAAATATCGCAATGGCGTCTTTCGAATGATAGGAATATTTCCGCATATTCGTCGACGTCGAGTCTCGGCATCAATGTCCATTACACCTCCGCATCCCAATAACGTGTCAGAATACTCCACACTTTCTTGAAAAAGTTTCTCTGACAAAAGTTTGTTTCAGGCGACTGTCAACAGCATCGACGTGCTTGGAGAAATGCATGATACACACTGTGCTGTCTTAAAATACATTTTTTCAGCATCGGTTTTGATCATGGACCATCCTCACAGCGCTAGAACAAAAATGGAAACAAATTAATGTCAACACAAATTACTCTGGTTCCCTCTTCTCTTTTTAAACTCTTACACTTTTATGAGGTAGGAAAAATTTCACAGCTGCGTTACTTGGATACGATAACAGATACAATATGATCTCGCATCTTGTAATAATATGAATAATTACAATTTCTGTATGACACCACTGGAAGTGATTTTGGCCTTTGTGTCTCAGTTGGTTAGACTATGTTTATAACCGAACTTTTCATAGGGACTTGACATTGCAACTGTATTAATTGTATAGTTTTTATGTTTTCTATTTTTACTGGTGTTGCCTCTTATAGTGCTTCAACATTACACGTCTATGTAATTTTTTCATTATGGTGCAGGTCTCACCAAATCATTGATTTGTTATTATGTAACATTATAATGTCATTGGATTTTTTAATTATATCATATGCTTGTTGTATCACATAATACTGTATGCAGTATTCAGTTCCTCATTTGGTTACACCGTTTGTAACCTCGAACCTCTGATCCATATTTGGCGTTTGAGTTGCTTTGTTGCTGCCAGTCCCAATGTTATGGGTAGTTGTATTGCCAAATATAATTGTTCAACACTGTGTACCTATTTACATTTTCTTACGTTGTAAGTCAGTTGGCTTTTATCACGTGACATTGTAGGATCATGTGACTGTTTTATTGCAGTTTTATTGCACATGTCTATTTTCATATGTGGTGGTTTTCACCAAATTGTTAGTTTGTTTTGTTAATGTAACATTATACCATGTAACATTATATCAGTACCATGTTACTATTACATTACATAATATTGTGCTGAAAAGAAGGGAAAAAGAAGATAGGAAAATAAAATAATGAAAATCTTTGCTAAGGGAAGAAATATTTTTGCCTAGTTGTATCTTATTTTATTTTCAGTTGAGTACAACTGTATCTCTCTGTGACTGTACTATAGTGTACACATGTTTTGCAACCTGTTCTTTGACCTGATCGTCGACTCTGGGTTGTAGCTTGCTGAAGCCTGTATTATTACGTTAAGTATTACTTTCTGACTTGCACAAGTCAGCGATGGTGAGTGATTTTCTGATTAATAGCATGTATGGCTTGTAAAATTGTTCCAGTAGATATTTTTCGATATTACACTTAATTTTTCGAATAATAAAAATATAGTTATAATGTAGTTTGTCTTTACATTACCAGTGTTGGCTTTATTTCTGTTTTTGTGCTAGCACTATGAAGATGGTCCACAATCGAAATATGTGGCGAATACATGTTTTGTAAGACAGCAGACAGTGTATCACACATTTTTCCAAGTTTCTCTGACGATTACAATAATATCGTCGTGTGTGCTAAGTGCTTAATTCGTTTATCCTCCCTTCTTACAAGAAATGTTTGATAAAATGGACACAATAATATTTCATGCCAGTTGTAGCCTACAGATGTGTTAATAGAGGCTGACACTCACTGCCTTCACTGAACGCATGCATCGTGATCGCCTGTACATCCTAGTTCAAAGTTCCTGCATCATTGTCGCTCTTTGCTGTCACACTTGACAGATACGTTATATGGGCTGAATGAAACCAAGCAGAACCTTTCAGCAAGAAGAAACAAATTAAACACGCACCATTATCGGAAGACTTCTCACGGCGGGATGGACAGTGGCAAAACAGTTTCCAGCACCATTGTCGCACTTTGCTGTTACACACGACAGTTACGTTATGTGGGCTGCATGAAATCAGGCAGAACCCCTCAGCGCGAAGAATCAAATGACGGCACACACATTTTTCGGGAGACTGTTCACTGCGAGAAGGATGGCACCTCGCCAGTTGCCACGTCACCTGTGCTGCCAGCGAGATAGATCGGAAGTGGAGAGGAGGTCACCATGGCAGCAGGGTGGCGCCAACTCTAGGTCGAGCACCGACGCGGGATTCCGTGCGTCGGCTGGATCTAGCGTTGCCGCTGCCCGCGGCTGCAGGTCACGGCCGCAGTCGATACAGCACGGGCCCAGGCACCGCCGGCGCAGCTCCTGATGGCCGGTCTGACGGAGCAGCCCTCACCTCGGTGGCCATTCGCCAACTGTCGGCTACGTCAGCATCTACAGACGGCTTGACTGAGACCTAAATGCCTCGCGAAAAATTAATTATAAAATCTATACGATCACCTAAGGTACAGGATTTCCTCATTACATCCAACGCTGTGGTGCTATTCCAATGCCGGAGAGCCCTGGCAATAGTGGCAATTTAGGTGGACTATAAGCTGAAGGTATGAAGTTTCTTGGGGAGGGTACTCGACCTTGGTTGTCCCTGCAGCAGTGTTAGCCCTACTGCTGCGATAGTGTATTGGTCAGCATTCCTGCCTGTGTAAGCAACTAGACCAGGGTTCAAGTTACGGCTGTCGCACAAATTTTAATTCATTTTTTAATCTTGCATCATTATCGTAGATAAAGATGAAGAAAATTTAATTATAAGATCTGTTTGACTCTGATACATAGAAATGAAAGGGGTGAGTAGTGCACAATGCAACAAGCAAATAATCGTAATAAGCATGCTGGGTTTGGACAAAAACATGGAAACATCGCGAGAAATTCGTACGTAATAGCCTGCACTTTGCACTGTCGTAACAGACCACTAACAGCAGCAGTGCAAATAACCTCGGCAAGTAGTAAGCGTCAGTCGTGGTCAAGACAGTATTCTGTGTGACAAAAGTCATGGAATACCTCCCGATATCGTGTCGGACCTCCTTTTTCCAGGCGTAGTGCAGTAGCCCGACCTGGCATGGACTCGACAAGTGGTTGGAAGTCCCCTGTACAGCTATTGAGCCACGCTACCCCATAGCCGTCCATAACTGAGAAAGTGTTGCCGGCGCAGGATATTGTGCACGAACTGAGCTCGCCATTACATCTCACAAATGTTCGATGGATTTCATGTCGGACGATCTGAGTGGCCAAATCATTTGCTCGAACTGTCCAGAATGTTTTTCAAACCAGTCGCGAAAACTTATGGCCCACTGACCTAATATCGTTCTCATTAATGGCCGTGAATCGTCTCCAGATAGCCGGACACACCTCCTTCCATTCAATGACTGGTTCAGTTGGACCAGAGGACCCAGTCCACTCCAAACCATTACGGAGCCACCACCAGGTTGCACAGTGCCTTTTTGATGACTTGGCTCCATCGCTTCATGGGACCTACCGTCAGCTCTTACCAACTGGAATCGGGACTCATTTCACGAGGTCACCATTTTCCATGTTTAAAAGTCATGAGATGTTCAATTGACTCTTTTATTAGAATATGTTCGAACAAAAGAGTCAATTGAACATCTCATGACTTCATTGCGATTGTACAGCATTATTTACCAATCATCAACATAAAAATGATCGCCGGATTTCATGTCCTGTGTATCACCATTTTCCAATTGTCTAGAGTCCATCCGATGTCGTCACAAATGCAGGAGAGGCGCTGTAGGCGATGTGATGCTGTTAATAAAGGCATTTGCGTGAGTCTTCTGCTAGCGTAGCCCATTGACGCCAAATTTTGCCGCATTGTCGTAACGGATACATTCGACGTACGTCCCACAGTGGTTTCTGCGGTTATTTCATGTAGTGTTACTGGTATGTTAGATCTGACAACTGCACGCAAAAGCCGATGCTCTCGGTCGTTAAGTGAAGGCCGTCGGCCACAGAGTTGTCAATTGTGAGAGGTAATGCTTAAAATTTGGTATTCTCGGCACATTCTTGAGACTGTGCATCTCGAAAAATTGAATTCCCAAACGATTTTCGAAATGGAATGTCCCATGCAACTAGCGGCAAATACCATTCGGCCTTCAAAGTCTTTTAATTCCTGACGTGAGCCCATAATCACGTCGGAACCTTTCCCCATGGATCACGAATGTGAGCTCCGCCAATGCAGTGCCCTTTTGGAACATATACTACCGCCATTTGTATCTATGCATTTCGTTATCCAACGACTTTTTCCATCTCAGTGGATGTCGGAGCTAAGGAAACTGAAACGTGGGTCGTTTGGTAGTCATTCGCTAAGTCGAAAGGTGACAGGATGCATGCTGAGTGATCGTAGCAGACGGTCACTGAAAAGCAAGTTTGCGTCCCAAGAGTCAAAGAGGGCGGGGGCTTGGTAAAGATTTTGGCAGCCGTATCGTGTATTCCAATATGCACCATGGTTACTCTGCAAGGCAAATTTAATGGCAGGGATCGTTTTGACTGATCAATCCAGTCCTATGGCACAATGTTTGTTCCCCAATGACGTTTCTGTTTTTCAAGACGATAGGGCCCATGTTCCCTCAGCTCGCATTACAGGCTTGGTTTCGTGAGCACGAGGATGAATTGTGGCATCTTCCCCGGCCAAAACAGTTACCAGATCTTAATATCATTGACATTTTATGCTCTATTGGAGCGACTAAGGTGGAACACACCTCCATCATCGTTACCTGAACTTGTCCATACTTAGCGTTAAAAATGGTACAAGATTCCCTTCGCACAGAACCCGAATTTATACATTCCAAGATAAGTGAAAGCTGTTTTGAATGTCAACGTTGTTCCTGCATCCTATTAGACATGGAAATGTATTCTGTTTGTAATGTTTCCATATGTTTGTTGGTGCAGATCCAAAATTTTCCCTGATACGACTTATTACGATTGACTATATGAACATCTTCCAACAGAGTACCAGAGGATCCAAACTGAATACCTGCTTTTACGGACAAACACAGTCCAAGAAATGCACCAGGCAGACAACAGAAATCTCATCGATGCAGTATGCATTCCAAAATCCCAGGCGTGTTCTGAATCAACTGACAACTTTCTCCAATGCTTTCTCGGAGTTCATCGTTACTGTCAATAAGGCTGGAATGCATCATAGCTTTTAAATGTCGCCACAAAAAGAAATTCAACGGGTTCAGTTTTGAGGGCCAAGAAGGCCATAGTAATTGCTGAGCCACGACCTGTGCACTTGCTGTCAAATATTTGGGCTGCAGATTCTCAAACATCGACATGAAAGTGTGTCGGTGGACCATCGTACATGTACCACAAGTGCATTCTTTCACGAAAAGGAACTTCACCGACTAGTCGCTTAGTCTGTGTTGCAGAAAATGAAGGCACGAGATACTGGTAAGTTGAGGCAAGTATAAAGTGTGGCTGCATCAGCTGACCGGATACGGCAACTGCCCAAACCTAACGCAAATTATCCGCTGAGGATACTGCCTCAATGGTAGCACGTGGGTTGTCACAGGGCAAATGTGTGAAAAAGTTCATAATGACTCTGTTCAAGTATGATTTGCCTGTAGACAGCAAGTGCACCAAGTATGATAGATCATTCCCACACTGTGTAAGGATCCATTCGTAGAAGGCACCTCTGGCTCTGGTAGCTCAGATGTGGCTACGGCTTGTGCGCGTTGTACATGTGCACGGTATTACATCCACTCTTCACAAGACAAGCTACGCTTCTCGATTCGTGGGGTCGCCACTGTTCTTGCTCTACCTGCGCGTTGATGTTCGGTTTAAATGAACAGATCTGAAGCAGGCAACGATGGGGCCTAGTGAACACTTTGCTCTCCAGCTTTCCTCTGAGAATGCGCTTCGTGATACAATCGCCATGCTTCCCGCGCATTGCCACCAGCACAGCCGCACACCAACTGATTGCCACACATTTCTTTTGTTGAAGATGTGTGTGCAGCAATCGCAATTGATTCAAATGCTTTATGTGCGCACTGCATTTTACGTCCACTGTGGAACCTGGTACCTGGAACATAAAGTACTGTCTATGCTGCAGCTTCGTCGCCCGCATTTCGCCGGCACAGGCCAAATCTTGAGCTCTGCTAAAGGTCCGCTTCACGTAAATGAAAATCAACTGACCAGCGATGTGCCACCAACGAAGCTGCAGCATTAACGTAGCCTCAGACCGTAACAGTTTTCTAACGCTACGTCGTATCGGGGAAACCAAGGTTTCTTGGATTACATGCTGTGTCCCAATTCCGTTAGGACTTCAATTATGAAATGAAAAATAACAGTGATGAATTATATTCATAGTAGTCTCCCCCTGGATCAGTATACAGCTAAAATGATTTAAAAAGTGTTTTGCAATAATCAATGTAGTCCTTGTTTTGGAATTGTACTTAGTACCGCTATACAATTTTCTAGGACTTCCTTAATTGTATCGTAGTAGTATATATAGTAATTCCAATCCCAAAAAGCAGGTGTTGAAGGTGTGAAAATTATAGAACTATTAGTTTAATAAGTCACGGCTGCAAAATACGAACACGAATTCTTTAAAGACGAATGGAAAAACTGGTCGAAGCCAACCTCGGGGAAGATCAGTTTGGATTCCGCAGAAATCTTGAAACATGCGAGGCAATAGTGACCCTACGGCTTATCTTAGAAGGTAGATTAAGGCAAGACAAACCAAAGTTCCTAGCGTTTGTAGGCTCAGAGAATGTTTTTGACAAAGTTGACTACAATACCTCCTTTCTAATTCTGCAGGTGGCAGGGGTAAAATACAGGGAGCGAAAGGCCATTTTCAAATTGTACAGGAATTCAGATGTCAGTAATAAAAGTCGGGGGGCTTGAAAGAAAAGCAGTGGTTAAGAAGGGAGTGAAACAGGCTTGTAGCCTATTCCCGACGTTATTCACTCTTTATGTTCAACAAGCAATAAAGGAAGCTAAAGAAAAATTTGGAGTAGGAATTAAAATCCACCGAGGAGAAATAAAAACTTTGAGATTTGACGACGACATTGTAGTTCTGTTAGAGACAGCAAAGGACTTGGAAGAGCTGTTGAACGGCATAAATAATGTCTTGAATCGACGATATAAGATGGACATCAACAAAAGAAAAACGAGGATCATGGAACGTAGTCGAATTAAATCAAGTGATGCTGAAAGAATTAGATTAGGAAATGAGACACTTAAAGCAGTAGATGAGGTTTGTTATTTGGGGAGCAAGATTAGTGATGATGGTCGAAGTACAGAGGATATAAAATATAAACTGGCTATGACCAGGAAAGCCTTTCTAAAGAAGAGAAGTTTCTTATCATCGATTATAGATTTATATGCCAGGAACTCTTTTCTGAAAATATTTGTATGGAGTGTAGCATGTATGGAAGTGAAACATGGACGATAAACAGTCTGGACAAGAAGAGCATAGAAGCTTTCGAAATGGGGTGCTACAGAAGAATGCTGAAGATTAGATGGGTAGATCACGTAACAAATGAGAAGGTATCGAATAGAACTGGGGTGAAGAGAAGTTTGTGGCACAACTTGACCAGAAGAAGGGATCGGTTGGTAGGACATGTTCTGAGGCATCAAGGGATCACCAATTTAGTATTGGAGGGCAGTGTGGAGGCTAAAAATCGTAGAGGGAGACCAAGAGATGAATACACTAAGCCGATGTAGGTTGCAATAGTTACTTGGAGATGAAGAAGCTTGCACAGGATAGAGTAGCATGGAGAGCTCCATCAGACGAGTCCTGGACAGAAGGCCACAAAAACAATAACAGTTTTATGGTCTCCTTTCATCGTCAGTTTCAATTTGGAACACTAGTAGAAGCGAAGTGGGGTCAATGAAGCAGTGTTCACGGCCTATGGTCCATTTGTTGCCCTGCGCTCGATCTTCGGTTTGCGGCTGGGGCGTTGTCGTGCAGGAGCGACCAGGAACCTGCCTCTCAGCATTCGAGTCAAATTCGACGAATTATCGCCCAGAAACAGAAAACTTAAAAATTATTTGATGTTTCCACGTTGATCCACCGACATTTTCCTACATGTTTCTTGTACCTACTGTTACATTCGCGGCCAGAACGCTTGCTGAAACGATGGTAACGCTTTGACCTTCTTCACAGCTGTTGTTGAGACTCCAAAGATCGTAATGCATCAGCTCGCGATGAGATAGCACTTCAGTTCGGAATGTCACGCAATGAGTTTTAACGGAACACCGACGCATTGGGTATCTTTATTAGGATGTTCCTTTACTCACCCCTTCATTTGTAACTACACTGAAGAGACAAATTAACTTGTAAACCTGTCGTGTAGGGATACCACGAGCTCGTGCAGCGACACGACGTGGCATGGACTCAACTAATGTCTGAAGTAGTGCTGAATGGAATTGACACCATGAATCCTGCAGGGCTATCAATAAATCCGTTAGAGTACGAGGGGCAGAATATCTCTTCCGAACAACTCGTTGCAAGGCATCCCAGATATGCTCAATAATGTTCATTTCTGGGGCTTTTGGTGGCCAGTGGAAGTATTTAAACACACAAGAGTCGTCCTGGAGCAACTCTGTAGCAATTCTGGACGTCTGGGGTTTCGAATTGTCCTGCTGGAATTACCCAAGTCCGGCGGAATGCACAATGGACATGAATGGATGCAGGTGATCAGATAGGATGCTTATGTACGTGTCACCTGTCAGAGTCGTGTCTAGATGTATCAGAAGTCTCATATCATTCCAGCTCCACACGCCCCACACCATTACAGACCCTCCACCAGCTTGGACACTCCCCTGCAGACATGCAGTGTCTATGGGTTCATGAGGTTGTCCAATACCCGTACACGTCCATCAGCTCGATACAATTTGAAACTTGACTCTTTTGACCACGCAACATGTTTCCAGTCTTCAAGGGTCCAATGTCGATGTTGACGGGCCCTGCCGAGGCGTAAAGCTTTCTGTCGTGCAGTCACCAAAGGTACACGAAAGCCCATATCGATGATGTTTCATTGAACGGTTCGCACAAGTGATGTTCAGAAGTGGTGCTCAAACTGTCGTTTGATAAGTATTGTTTTAGGAGTTACTGAAATGTAGCCATTTTACATTACTGATGAACTGACATCTACATGCTAATGATTGTCCAACACGCTCAGAACCACCAGGGGTTTCACGAATAATGGCTTCAGCTTCAGACAATTGAGCAACCAGCTCCTCTGGAGTGCAGATCACTTTTCATCTCCCTCCACAAAAAGAAATTCGTTCGAGTGAGATCAATAGAATGTTGACAGCTGTGCTGGCCCACTCCACTCAATGTGAAAATTGAGGAGAACGTCGTCTAAATTTTCTCTAACCCGTATTTTCCATGAATGAGAATGTGGAGTACGTCAGCTAACCAAGGGTGTAATTAGCCGTCAAGAACTTGTAAACATCAGTACAAGCTTTAATATGAACAAGAAACGCCACGTACAATATTAATATAATTGTTTGTCCAGGAACGTGGACACTGCTAGCAGTGACGTAAATACACGCTTCCTAGCAGCAAGAAGCACTTGGAGCAGTCAAAAGAACTATGAACGTTTACCTAAGGGAGATCCCGCGTTCAACACTTCAGACACCCGTAGCAGGCAAATCCTGCGGTCCTACGTCACTCCAGTCAAAACACACTAAAATCTTGTGAATGTACTTTTTGCACACAGTACCTACAGAATGTGGTTGTCGTTAATGTACCTAGTTTGTGCAGCAGCGGTGAAATGCTAACCATTTGAATACTCAAGCAAGACGTACGCCCCATGCGAAGTTTACGTTTGTTGCTAGCCGTTATTGGGTTATTTGTTTTCCCCGTCCCGTTGTGACACACCGTTTTAATCTGGCAGGAAGTTTCACATAATAATTATTTCTTCTTTGCAGAGTTTGCATATATAGGCCGTTTGACTATTATACACTGGTAAAGGCATGCGTATTCAAATACAGAGATACGTAAACAGGCAGGATGCGGCGCTGTGGTCGGCAACACCTATATAAGACAACAACCTCCGTGGCCCGTTTATGGGGGAAAAGGTGCACATGTGATATTTTGTTCACATAATAAGATGTTTCTTTTATTAACTTCAGAAACTAAAATTTTATATACACTGATAAGCCTAAACATTATGACCACTGCCCACCGTGAGTTGGATGTCACCTGATGGGGTTGCGGGAATGTAACGCGGTAAAGGAAGTATATAAGCGGAGCAGAGACGGATGGAACAATCATTCTAGCAACGATATGGGCAGCAAATGGAGAAATGCACTGTCCTGTCTTTGGCAAAGGACAGATCATTTCTACTGTGCACGAGTGTCTCGAAAATGGCGATTGTGGTCGAATGTTCACGTGCTAGTGTTGTATCTACGAAATTGATAGCAGTTCAGTGAAACTGCCAATCGGCGATAATTCTTGCACATCCGAGACTCTGCACAGAACCCAACAACAGCGTCAATTACGATTGCAGTGTGCACGGGATCAGCGTGACTGGACAGTAGATTAATGGAAACTTGTCACCTAGGCAGGTGAACCACGTTTCTTGTTACACCAGGTCAATAGTCATCTTCATAACGCCGTCATCGACGTCAACGGTGGCTCGAAACGTGCACGGACGCAGGGTGATGGGAACAGTACTGTGCTGTGATAGACATTCTACTGTGCTTGCATGGGGCCTACGGTAGTAATCGAAGACTCGCAGGCAGCTGCGGACCACCTGCACCCATTCACCCTCGTCGTTTTCCTCGAAGGCGATACCAGTGTAATTATCCGTGTATCCAAACCAGTGTTGTGCTACAGTGGTTTGAGGAGCATCATAGTGGTCACGTTGATGTCTTCGCCACCAAATTCGCCTGATGTGAATCCGATGAACCGATGCGGGTCGCTATAAGACCCCGTCACCACGTACGTAAATCATCGGCCCGTTATTTACGAAAGTTATATGACTTGGTCCTTAGGCATTCGCTGCCACATACCTCCACAAGCCTGCCATATAACTCTATATGATCCATAGAATAGATGTATTGCGTTCCAAAGAAGGCTCAACAAGCTATTCAGCAAGTCATCAAATGTTTTCGATCGTCAGCTAATGTACTGTTTTTACATTCTTTGTAAGGAAAGAAATCGCATTTTAACGTTCGTTGTTTGGGACGAGATCATGTAATACCTCGTGTGAGAAGGAGAACATCTTCAGGCGTGTGTTGTAACTAGACAGTGGAAGGATGATGGCTTACTGTACACAGACATCGCTACTCACGGAGGTCGGGATCACAAGACTGTCTGGCGAACAGGTAATCAATCGATGGAGTCGGGAAGTCGGCATTCAATCCGACGCACAATCTCAACGGTCGCAAGCGACTAGCGCCAGGAAGGACAGAAATATACATAGTTTGCTTGAGCGTACAATGTCGTGCAGCCATCTTATACAGCATGAGTCAGGAAATGGGATTATTCGCAGCAAACAAGAACCCACTGTGAGGACTCGACGACGTCTAGAACGTCACGGACTGTCAGCCTGCAGACCACGGCTGCCGTTTCCCTTGTCGAGCAGATTAGGTTTTTCAAAGAGTACTCTACGGCGCAAAATAACTGATGATGGTCGAAGTAGAGATGATATAAAATGTAGACTGGCAATGGCACGGAAAGCGTTTCTGAGGAAGAGGAATTTGTTAGCATCGAGTATAGATTTGTATGGAGCGTAGCCATGTATGGAAGTGAAACATGGATGATAACTAGTTTGGACAAGAAGCGAATAGAAGCTTTCGAAATGTGGTACTAGAGATGAATGCTGAAGATCAGATGCGTAGATCACATAACTAATGAGGAGGTATTGAATAGAATTGGGGAGAAGAGAATTTTGTACTACAACTTAACTAGAACAAGGGATCGGTTGCTAGGACATGTTCTGAAGCATCAAGGGACCACCAATTTAGCATTGGAGGGCAGCGTGGAGGGATAAAATCGTAGTGGGAGACCAAGAGATGAATACACTAAGCAGATTCAGAAGAATGTAGGTTGCAGTCAGTGCTGGGAGATGAAGAAGCTTGCACTGGATAGGGTAGCATGGAGAGCTCCATCAAACCAGTCTCAGGACTGAAGGTCACAACAACAACAACAACTCTACGGCACTGGCCTCCAACCTTTGATTTGTCGCTAATCTCCCGCCCAACACAAAGTATCAAGCAACCAGAAAAAAGCGCAGGTCGCTCCTGTATATAACAATGGCAAAAGAACGAACCCGCAAAGTACAGTCCAGTATCCTTAACATCAGTTTACTGCTGAATACTAAAATGTATTCTGAGTCAGAATGCAACACATTTTCTACAGCCCAAAAACGTTATGTCTAAGAATCACAATGGTTTTAGAAAGCATTGCTCCTGTAAAACTCACCTTGCCCTTTTTACATGGGGACTGCCAGCTGGGGATCAAAGGAAACAGACTGATTCAATATTTCTAGATTACCGAAAAACATTAGATAGCAGTGGCTATTTACATCTTGTACAGAAACAAAACAGCAGTTATATGAGTCCAGCAGGGTGAAGGGGAAACAGTGATTGACATGGGAGCGAGAGAAGCTTGTAGCCTACCCCAAATGTTATTTAACTTGTACACTGAGCAAGCAGTAAAATAAACGAAATTAAAATATGAAGTAGGAATTAAAATTCAGGCAGAAGGAATAAGCATCTCGAGGTTTTCCCATAACATTATAATTCTGACAGAGACACCAAAGGACGTGAAAGAGCAGGTGAACGGAGTGGACAGTGTCTTGAAACGAAGATGTAAGATTAACGTTGAAGCAAAACAACGATAATGGAATGTAGTCTGATAAAATATAGCTATGCAGTGGGAATTAGAGTAGGAAATGAGACACTTAAAGTAGTAGATGAGTTTTGCTGTTTGGGCAGCAAACCAACAGATGGCCAAAGTATAGAGGATATAAAATGGAGACTGGCAACGGCAAGAAAAGCGTTTCTGAAGAAGAGAAGTTTGTTAACATCAGATATAGATTTAATTGGTACGACGTCTCTTTGGAAAGTATCTGTCTGGAGTGTACCCATGTGCGGAAGTGCATGGAAGTGAAACATGGACGATAAGTAAACAAGAGGAGAATAAGAGCCTTTGAAACGCGATGCTAAAGACGAATGCTCAATATTAGATGTGTAGATCACGAAACTAGTAGAATTACACAGGAAATAAATTTGTGGCACAACTCGACTAGAAGTAGTAATCGGTTGATAGCACACATTCTGAGACATGAAAGGATCACCAGTTTAATATTGCAGAGAAATGTGGGAGGTAAATATTGTAGAAGGAGATCAAGATATGAATACTGTAAGCAGATTCAGAGGGCTGTAAGTCGCAGCAGTTATTCCGAGGTGAAGCGACTTGCACAGGATAGAGTAACGTAGAGAACTGCATGAAACTAGTCTTCAGAGTGAAGACCACAACACTATCTGATCAAAAGCATCTCGACACATCTGTCTAATGTATAACTGAGCAGTAGATATCATGAGAGGGTGGCCAGCCAGCATAAAAGCAGGCCCAGTCTATCGTATTGTCGTCCGAAAGGCAGTAACAGCAGAACTGGTCGGTAAGGTAAGTCATGGGAGTCACAAAGTGGGCTCGTCATTCGATGTCACTTGAGTAACAAATCAGTTAGCGACGTTTCTACACTTCTACGGCTGTCCAAGTCGACTGTTAGTAAAGTGATAGTGTAGTGGTAACACGAAGGAACAACCACAACTAAAACAAGAGCAACAGAACTTAGGTGATGGGCAGAGGCCTTAGAGTTTTGCGGAGCGCGGTTGGAAAAAGTCGCTTGAAATTATCGGAGAGAGTCACTGGTGAGTTTCAAACTGCTACCAGCAACTAGTATAATGACTGTGCGTAGGGAGTTGCAAGGAATGGGGTGCAATGGTCGACCAGCTATTCAAAGCCACATATGCTGAACGACGCTGGACACTGTGCAAAGCCAGAACAGTTGTTGACTGGAAAACGCGGATTTTTAATGCTACATCACACTATAACCTGTAGCGATCCGATGGAAGGGCTTGGGTAGACGATTCCCCAGAGAACCTTACGTGCCATCAGTTGCAGTGTCAACAGTACGTTCTTGTCCCCTTATTGCTGTTAAGGAAACGCAAAAAGTATAAGGATATTACACATTGTACAGCATTGTGTACTGGGTACCGTAGAAGAACACTTCGGGAATGATAAATTGCTTCTATCAGAATGAGAGCGCACCCTGCCGTGAAGCAGCTTTTTTGAGGCATGATTTGTTGTTATTAGTGTTTGTGAAACAGATTGGCCTCCCTACAGGCCCGACGTGATCCAAGTGGAACACGTCTGTGACGAGCTAGACCGTCGACTTCAATCTAAACTCCAGCGTCGAACGCCACTGCCTTCACTCGCTTCGGCTCTACAAGAATAAGAGACTGCCTTTCTTTCAGAGACATTCAGAAGCCTCATTTAATGTGTCCGTAGCAGAGTTTATATCAGTCTATATCAAAGAGGATATATGGGTATATATGTACTGTCTCTTATTCTTTTCATTCGTCTAGCAGTAGTCCCACAAACACAATTTGCTACCTGATGTTTTCTGCGTGGCTTTAATTCCACTACAAAGTGGGCTACTATTGTCATGTCCACATGTCCACTTGCGAACACGTGACCTGCTCCCAGATGAAAATAAACATTAATGGCTGGCTCTTGCTTCATGTTCTTCGAAATACTAACCAACCTAGAAACATACTACTCCTAATTGCTGTAATTATTAGTCTGAAAATGATGTAATGTTATTCAGTACAATCACTGGTGAATTAAAACTTCTACATGTATACCCCTAACATCCAGTATATGAAGAATATTCGTAATTTTTGTCATGAAATATGATCTTTACAGCTACAGCAGATCCTTGGTTGGATTTTCTAGTTTCCCAGAATGAAATTTACACTTTGCAGCGGTTTGTGCGCTAATATGAAACTTCCAAACAGATTAAAACTGTGTGCCGGACCGAGACTCGAATTCTGGACCTTTGCCTTCGGTGGCAAAGTGCTCTACCAACTGAGCTACCCAAGCACGACTACCGACCCTTCTTCACAGCTATACTACTACCGAAAGTGTTCCAAGTTGCTCCGGGACTCCCTTATTTCTAGTCTTGCATCTGTACTCAACAGTGTACATATCTGATGAAAGATTTCGTCGTTTCCTTGCCCGGCAGTTTACACTATGTATCGTTCCAAAGTTTCAGGATATGATGCCTGCCGTGTCGTCCGACAAGACACAGCCAGGACAAAATCACCACAGGCGCAAAGATACGAGCTGGTGATGGTGCCATACACACTCGCCACTTGCGAAAGTTCCCCCAGCGCAGCGGGCGGTGCTGAGGATGAAGATATCGACTTCGCCTCGGCCAATTGCCGGTCTAGTAAAATACGCCAATGACCGGAGAGATAGAAGAGCAGCTCTCGCGCATTTGGTTATAAATCATCGTCCAGGGCTGACTTAGACAGGGAATGTCGTTTGAGAAGCGAACAGACAGTTGTTGTATTTGATATGTACTGTAAAATTTACCTACGATTATTTCCACTTAGCCATTGAGGACATTTTTGTGTTATATTACAAGCCGTGTTGCAGAATTGATTGTTCGGCTAGTCACAAAGATAAGGAAACCTTTTAACTCATTTGTGTGACTTTGTTACTAATTTGTTGGAGTTCTGTAGAGCCTATGTTCTCCTATCCTGTAACCTTACCCTGGAGCATGCCTGTGTAATAGTGCCAGGGAGAAACTGGCTCAGCGGTGTACTGCCTGCACCAGAAGTCGTTTCACGAAGTCTCAAACTTGGCCTACCGTAACAACAGTGGCAACTCGGCCTGCACAGTAGTAGCGACGAGGCGTTTACAAGCCTGGCGACGACGGTTTACAAAAATGCGTGTCTCCCTTATTTCCTTGTTTGCCAGTCCCTAGCCTGAATCAGCTTATGGATCTGTTCCGAACGCTCCTCATGTCCTGATTTGCGCTTTCTTGGGTCATGTTACAAGTGCATCCGTTCTAACGATTGCAGAGAAATGGCCATGTAAATCACGTATGCCCTCTGCACATGAATTATGTTGCCGCTACTCGTCTTACGTATTTATGTGGGCCCATTTATTATTGCGTGGCGTGCGTTTCCTCTGGATGCCTCTACATTACTTCGCCCTCCCTGCCCACTAATTTACGTTTGTTCTACGTTGGTAGCCAGCAACAAGTTTGCGCCTGGTGCTGGTGGCACATGTAAGCTCCAGTGCAACGCTCACCTCGACCATCCTGTTTCTGAATGGCTGAAGCGAATTCACCACTGCCGTAATACATCCCTCTCAGGATGTGGCTTAGCAACAAACCATCCATTGTGTCCGTTTATTCTAGTGACCTGTTAATGCCGGCAGTGGCGGCCGAGCGGTTCTAGGCGCTACAGTCTGGAACCGCGCGGCCGCTACGGTCGCAGGTTCGAATCCTGCCTCGGGCATGGATGTGTGTGTTGTCCTTAGGTTAGTTAGATTTAAGTAGTTCTAAGGAAATGATGACCTCAGATGTTAAGGCCCATAGTGTTCAGAGCTATTTTGAACCTAATAAAACAGGTAACATAAATTATGCAGTGTTTTCGCGAAGAACAAATTTTGCGTGTTTTACTTAAGTTAACAGATTTTAAAGTTGTCACTAAAGAATCGAACCGATGATCCAAACATAAACGCGGCTATAGATTCCAATGAAAGCCGCTATAATAATGCAATTGATGATTTCCACTTGATAATATCATCACCATCTTTATTTCTGAACTACCGTAACTTACTAAGTGATAAATGAACCTTTCCCCGTACTAGGAAAATTAAGATGTGGGGCAACGTAGTCATTTTACATTAATGAGATAATTTTTGCCATCTAAATAGTCCTGTTTCTACTTTGCGATTCTGTAATCAGATTTAACAGATCTTGAACCCAAATGTTTCGGCCCTGGCTTGCTAAACCCGTTCTGTTGCTCAGGTCACGACCACAACTATTGAACAATGATGAGTGTAAGAGAAATTTACGAAAATCCATAAATTATTACCTATCAAAGCACATGATTTGTTTGATACGCCGTTTAAAGTGCAATCCCTTCACTCTATGGTCAAATACTGTGATTAGTTTTTTGTATCTTTTTAAAATTCATATACAGCCTGTTTGAGGCAAAGCTTGATATCAATAATGCATTTTATGTAAGTACTTCTGAAATTATCTCAGTAGCCTCTTCTTTTAGTGTTGTACTGTAAAAGACTGAAAACTTCTAAATGCTCAAGTGAAACAAGTTAATTTTAGTGTTCCAGTATGCTCTTTGATCAGTATTTCGCTAAAAAGCCTTTGTCAAATTCATCATATGTTCCGTTTCTGTCAGATGCTTCTGTAGCCCATAAGGCTGCATCGCCCTGTACATCATCCCCAACAAATTCAGTTTCCTGTTCATCTGTTCCGCTTCGGGGTAACACTCCCATAAATGACTTAATGAAGGTTACTGGGTAGATATTTATCTTTTCGGGCACAAATGTCTGAAATTGTCTGTAGCCATAAACATTAGCCCCAGTAGAATAAAAAATTTGTGGCAAGTTCTATGGCACCAACCTACTGAGGTCATTGGTCCCTAACCTTACACACTACTTAATGTGACTTACACTGAGGACAACACACACACCAGTGCCAGAGGGAACACTCGCACCTCCAACGAGGGGAGGCGCACGATCCGTGACAAGGCGCCTGAAACAGCGCGGCTACCCCGCGCGGCCCAGTAGAATAGTGGACCACTTCTGGTCTTTTAATACCAACATCAGCTACAATATTCATCTTTTTTCAGTCTTCACCTGATTGAAGCACACGATGCAATCAACCCTATGCCATGTCTCTGTGCATTGATTTTCTCTGTAACACACTATTTCCTTCTGCGACCATTCTTTACTTCGTGTATTTTTTTCTGAAATTCCCCGTCATGAAGTTTAAAGGCTTCCACCGACTGTGCTTAGCTCTACTTCGAATTTTCACTAGATTTCATTCATGGTTTTAGTTTTCATGGTCACTACACCATCAGACTTGATGTTTACCGCTTCATACATGCAATGATTTATATCTGTGATTTTCCCAGAAACGGCCAGATCAGTATTGTTTCCATATGCATGACAGTTCAGTACACCGCTACTGCACCTCTGTCATTTAGCAACATTTACGTCTAGTACACAAATCTGTGTGTCCCTTTTAGTACTCTATCTACTAATCCCAGCATATAATTTCTTTCCTTGTTTCTCAGATTTTTCGTATAATTTTGTTAGATATTTGGCAAATGCTTGTAATTTAGCTCCAGTTCCTTTTTGGTAAAATATCAACTGTCACTTTGTCAAGTACTTCTATCAGTTTACAGGGATCCTCTACTGCACGCACTACATAGTCTGCAAGTTCACCTAACCTGTTTTACGCATCGGAATTTTTGTCTGTTATAACGACAACATTCGTTTTCGGTTCGACTGACATTTTGCTCTGCGCCTTATGCCTTTTCTTCATCTTTATCGACACAGAGAGTTGA
This sequence comes from Schistocerca gregaria, assembly GCF_023897955.1. NCBI lineage: Eukaryota > Metazoa > Arthropoda > Insecta > Orthoptera > Acrididae > Schistocerca > Schistocerca gregaria. The sequence continues at coordinate 41,546,629 of NC_064924.1, forward strand.
GTGATCTACTTCACCTTTACTAACTGTATCAGTACACTGACTAAACAAACAGAGCTTGCTTTTAAACCTACGGAGCACAGAAGCCACAGTATTGCAAAAAAAATTCAGGCAGAATTTAATACTCACAAGAGGATCTTACGAACTTCCCGTCGATGATCTGATTCATATTGACGCAGTTTCTAGGGTAGAACTAGAACTTCAACATTTGTAAATAGGAACGGACCTTGGAACCGAACGAATAAGGACTTAGTTTTATCACCGCGAGATCACTACATCGAATGTCACTATTGGTACTTTTTTTCATTCCCAGGTAAGCCTGACAACAGATGTATTATGAATGCAAATTATAAATATTTAATTAGTCATTCATTATTTTCATAATCTTCATCCTCAAAAACGAGAAAAAGTATTTCATGAAGAGACTGGAAATAGAGTACACTCGAGAATTTTCAGTGTAAAGAGTACAGTAATTTTATTTATAACATTGTATCTACATCATTTGTGATAAGCATAGCGTGTAACCTATGTTGGCCTGCCGAATCAGGATGATACTGACGGCAGAAACGTGTAAAAGACGAATTCCTGCGACCTACATGTAATGAACTCCGAGTTTTTACGTGTACAGGGTTTTTCAATGAGTGTAACGAAAAACAAAATTGGTTTACATGACTTTCTTTCATGACACAGTTTCACGGTGTACCACGAGTATCGAAACAAATCATTGAGTATTGGTGCAGACAACTGATGGTGTACGATACGATTTGTTGAATTTTTGTGTCAATCTTCGCTAGAAGCTCTCTTGCACAGCTACAACGGAGGAGTACATTTTGGAGGAATTACTTTAATTTTACATATTGGCAGACCCCCAATTTCCTGAAAAGTTTCATCATTTAGATTCAATTTCTTTCATTCTCCCCATGAATCAAGGAACAAAATAAACTGCTCTTCTCTCAAGTATGGCTTCAAAAGGTTGGTTAGAAGATTCTCGTATAATGCTATTATGTTTGCCGGACTTTCAAGATGTTATCGTGCCGTATTTCTATTTATGTGCGTACTCATAAATTGATATATTTATCCGTTGTTTAAATGAGCCACTGCCGACTTCCCAACGGTTTTTTTTAGGTTGAAGAATATGAAAAAATAAATGAATCATCAAATAGCTAATTCGCGGAGCCACAATAAAGCTGTTGTTTGACATACGTAGGAATGAAAAAAAGTACATTCAGTGTGATTCGATCCAGAGACCTCGACCTTGAAAAACCAAGCGCTTACTCGTTCACCTGCGGACTCCTCGATTGCAAGTGATCACATAATATATATAGGCACACCCAAAATTATCTAACTCGATTTTCTAGAAAACAGTTGAGACTTGCGTCTTGCTGTTAACGTATTTTTTAGTCCTAGTAGTGCCCTACACAACCTGTCAATACGAATCATGTCGGTGACGGCAAGTTCGTACGATCCCGTACCAGTTCAACAATACTACTTTACTTTTACTTTTTTTGTTTGCACACCAAAGTTTTTCAGGCCCAAATTGGGCTATGTCCAATGTTACCTTGCTTCCTTCTCATAATTCACCGAGACTGTATACTCTGCGACAGTTAGGAAAAGTCAGGAGAAGTTCCATATCCTTATATTCGCTACAATCACATATTTCATCATGTTCAACCTTAAGGCCCCACTTTAGCAGGTTTTTCTTCACTGTTTCTACTCCCAACCTGTTCTGATGCGCCTTAGCTCCTCCAAATTACATTCAGCTTTCGATTTGCTTGTTTTGAGCAAAAGTGGAAGGTGCTGACTTACGTCTTTGAGGCATTTGATTTAAGAGAACTTTCTTGGTAGTATACTGACTTGTTGCTTAGAGCCTGGTCTTGTTTTTTCTTCCCCAAAACTCTTTCCGTGACCTGTCACAGGAAGTGGGTCGTATAACTTGGTATCGGTTAATCATTGATACACGGGTTGAACAGGATGGGCAATAAGATACTATTCTGGGCGAGACTTTTTTTCTGCCGTTGCTACCTGCTCTTTCTATACTCCAGTGTGAAAATGAACATTCTGTTCTGCACCAATGACCGAGTAATTGGCACAAGCTGGTAATCTTTAAGTGTGCTACGCAGTTTTGTCACGCGTGATCTATGACTTAATGTGTCGTATTTGGATCTTCGGTCAAGCAAGGCTCGTCCTGTTATTTGTTTACTTTGATGCCACTCCTCTAGATTTTTGGTAAGGTATGAGATTTAGCATGTGCAAGATTTTCTTCTTATGAATCGCATCGGCCCAAGATGCCTGCTATGCTGTTCAATACGTCGTTGCCAAACACTGTAAAGGTGATGTAAGAGCGATATCGGGTGATATTTTATCGGGATCCTGGCCTTAACTGTGGTACAACCTTCACAGGGCCAAAATGTTTAATATGTTCCATACAAATGCTGTCAATCGCTCCTACTTTTCCAGTTTTTCACTGAGTTTAATTCTAGGTTGCGTTTTTTAAGAGAAGTGGCACAATGATGTTGACAAACTGCATGTTGGCTTATTTCTCGGGTTCTTCAGCCGGCTGGCCGGAGTGGCCGTGCGGTTCTAGGCGCTAGAGTCTGGAACCGCGTGACCACTACGGTCGCAGGTTCGAATCCTGCCTCGGGCATGGATGTGTTTAATGTTCTTAGGTTAGTTAGGTTTAAGTAGTTCTAAGTTCTAGGGGACTGATGACCACAGCAGTTAAGTCCCACAGTTCTCAGAGCCATTTGAACCATTATCCTTTGGCCGATGTTCGCCTGGTGATTTTCCTAATGTTTGGCCAGCACGAGTGGCTGGCATTGTCAAAGCTTGACTCTCCACTGCTGGTGGTGAACTGGAGCCGAGCTCGCGGCCACAGACAATGTGTACCTGGCGCGCCAACGGCCAAGGGCTTCTCCGCGGTTTTTTCCATTGACATTCTCTTGCTACCTGCGACGGTCGTTCGCTACAGCACGGGAATCCAGGATACGTTTACCCTGAAGCCTTCTTCTTTCATGTTGAAGTTATTCTCGTGTTTGTGTATTTCTATAGCTTCTCTGAACAAGTGGGTCCTCTCTACAGCCAGAACTTCCGTGTCGGCGAATTTTACTGTGTGGCCGGTCGCAAACGGCCCTAGCTCTCCACAGCCGATTTCTCCGCCTGCTCCAATCTACAATGTCGCTTATATTCTGTGATACTGGTGTTGATTTATCATCCAGTCATTCCAACATAAACTTTTCCGTGGCTGCATGGTATGCAGTATGTTCTCGTCATTGTAAATGGGTCCCTGTATTCCTTCGTCGTTCTGAGATACTCTTTGATCTTCTTAGTTGGCTTGTAAACAGTTTTTACGCCGTGGTTGCGCAATATACGGCCGATTCTATTCTTCTAGGAAAGTATGGCACAGAAACACAGTACTCGAGATTTCCTTTTCTGGTTTGTCACTTCGCTGAGTGTTTGGCTGTGTTATACTTCTAGTATAACTTGTTGTGTACCTATTCCTCCTCAGAACACTTTCCAAGTGGTGTATTTCGCGACTGAGCTGCTGCGGGTCACATTTCCGTCTTTCTCGGTCTGATAGCAGCACAAACTCAAATCAGCACCCGATCCAGAAAAGAGGCATAAGTAATACGCTCGTAACGTGAGCAAGAAGAATGTGTGAGTAGCAGTATCTCAGACAAGAAATACAAACTATAGAAATAGAAGTATAATTAGAAGTATAAGACGTGCTACGGCTTGTCCCTGCGGGGAAAACTTGTGTACCGGATCACTCTGCGTCTAGTTTCATCACGTGAGCAAGTGTCCGAGAGTTTTTCTAAATGTTTGCGGAACGTGGGCACCAGCCCGGCATTGGCCTAGGCAGATGTGGAAAACCGCCTAAAAAGTGCATCTGTCTGGCCAGCTCGCTGATCCCTGTCTTTAATCCGTCAGGCGGATTCGCTCCCAGACCGGCGTGCCCGCACGTACCCTAGAAGCGGCCGCTTCAGTGCCTTTTTTTCCGTCGTTCTTTCCGGCGTTAGCTCTTGGCGGACGTCACGTGACCCGCCTTCAAGTTCATCGTTGAACCCTTCACTTAGTTGCTGTATTACAGAGGGCAGCAAGCCCCCTGAGCGAACACGCTGAGATACGGTGCCTGCAAAGAGGGAGTTTCAACGCGCTCGGCTATCCGGTGAGGTGGTTTTGAATCAGTATTAGTGATAATTTATTTGTTTCAGCACATTGTTCTAGTATGTCATCGGTTTCTCTGTAGCCCCATGTGCAGCCATGTTTGCTGGTTATATAAATTTTGCAATAGTGGAAAGATAATCTTCTCTCCGGTGGGAGCAGCATAAAGACGTGAAAGTGCTGCTATAAATTATAAGTAGCACTGTGTTATTTCGATTGACCAGACGTGTCGAGATGAGGGATATATCTGGTATTCTGAAGATTAAGCTGTAAATCGGATTCCCTACATTTGTGGTCTTATTTTTCCTCGCATCGACACGATTCTTCGATGCTCAGTATTTACCATTTCTGTGCACGGAAAAGTTTTGGTAGTATCTGTCGTTTACTTTTGCTGATTCTCCATACGTTTAGTCTTGCATTGGTTAGGATGGCTCTGACAAGTGACATTTCTGATTTTCGTTTCGCTTTGATTTCCGGTTGGAGAAGGATTGGCTGTTACTTTTTATCTCAATATTTCCAGAGCACGCCGACATTTTCTGTCTGGAGAGTGTGAGTGTGGAGGCTTCTTCCTTGTCACCCGCAACCAAGGCGCAAGAAACAAACTGACTAGGAATGTCTTAGCAACGTTGCGCATCACTTCCCACTCAAAATCATTTTCAAAATCTGTCCACTTGCAGTGTATTTATTTAAATCAAATTTAAAAAAATTAAAACTGGTAATCGTTTAGAAAGGTAGGTGTGCGGCGCAACTGGTCACCTGCAAGTAGAGAGCAATTTTTCTTCACTGGGATATAGGAGGGGAAAACGTGGCGCACCCATCGTCCAGGCACGTTTTACCCTCAGGACAGATGCCAGCGATCATTTCATAGCAGCCTGAGGGGGCCTCGAGGCGTCCTAGAGAGACTGGAAGAAGGAAAGTCCTGCGCCCCTTGCTGAGGTTGAACTCGGGACGCCTGGTGTCACAGCTGTACTACTACGGCCACTCTGATGCTTACATCTACAGTAAAGAGAAAAAAAAAACAGGTATAGCACGAATAGGACAGGAAAACCTACGTTTCTAGAATATCTAGACTTAGAGAAAGCTTTTGACAATGTTGACTGGAATACTATCTTTGAAATTCTGAAGGTGGCGGGGGTCAAATACGGGGAGCTAAAGGTTATTTGAAATTTGTACAGAAACAACATGGCAGTTATAAGTTTCGCTGGACATGAAAGGGAAGCAGTGGCTGGGAAGGGAGTGAGACGGGGTTATAACCTCTCCCCGATGCTATTCAGTCAGTATATTGAGCAAGCAGTGAAGGAAACAGAAGAAAAATTTGGAGTAGGTATTAAAATCCATGGAGAAGAAATAAAAACATTCAGGTTCACCGATGACATTGTAATTCTCTCAGAGACAGCAAAGGACTTGGAAGAGCAGTTGAACGGAATGGATAGTGTCTTGAAAGGGAGATATAAGATGAACATCAACAAAAGCTAAACGAGGACAATGGAATGTAGTCGAATTAAGTAGGGAGATGCTGAGGAACTTAGATTTGGAAATGAGACAGTTAAAGTAGTAAATGAGTTTTGCTATTTGAGGAGCAAAATAACTGATGATGGCCTAAGTAGAGAGGATATAAAATGTAGACTGGCAATGGCAAGGAAAGCGTTTCTGAAGAAGAGGAATTTGTTAACATCGAGTATAGATTTGTATGGAGCGTAGCCATGTATGGAAGTGAAACTTGGATGATAACTAGTTTGGACAAGAAGCGAATAGAAGCTTTCGAAATGTGGTGCTATGAAGAATTCTGAAGATTAGATGGGTAGATCATATAACTAATGAGGAGGTATTGAATAGGATTGGGTAGAAGAGAAGTTTGTGGCACAACTTGACTAGAAGAAAGGATCGGTAGGTAGGACATGTTCTGAAGCATCAAGGGATCACGAATTTAGTATTGGAGGGCAGCGTGGATGGTAAAAATCGTAGAGGGAGACAAAGAGATGAATACACTAAACAGATTCAGAAGCATGTAGGTTGCAGTAGGTAAATCGTAGAGGGAGACAAAGAGATGAATACACTAAACAGATTCAGAAGCATGTAGGTTGCAGTAGGTACTGGGAGATGAAGAAGCTTGCACAGGATAGAGTAGAATGGAGAGCTGCATCAAACCAGTCTCAGGATTGAAGACCACAACAACAACAACTGCATGAATTCACTGATAAATTTAGAATGCCCTTCTTTTTAACTTGTGTGAGCTTCCTCGATGATCATGACGTTAATCGTTTTTAATTTAGGTTGGTTCTACACTTCGTTCCTTCCAGCTTTGTTCCACACGTTATTAGTTAAGTCAAAGAGAAGGCAATCCAAGTACTGGAGTTAGCCAACAAAAGGACATACAATAATCAACTTATATTAACATACTCGTACTTTGATTCCTTATGCTAAACTGTTCTATGCTTCAGTCGTCGCTCCTACATTACCACGCACAACCTGCCACAGTCACCCAATTATTGTAGTTTCCTCGACGCTGCTTTTGTTTTGATACCTACTCAAAATATTGGCTCTGAAACAAATACTGAGCACCCCCAAAAGTTTAGATAATGGTTTTATAGCTGCTGTATGAGCGACGTCAGCGCAGCAACTACCGTAACAAGACAAGTAAATTTACTGTAGACAACAGATGTGCTAACGGCTTTGCCGCAATGGTAACACCGGTAACTACTTGAGAGAAGCAGCGGCTCCTGTCTCGTAAACTCACCACATGCCCCTCCATATCCGCATCCAGTGGCGCCAGTAGGCTGAGGATGGCACGACGGTAGGTCGGTATTGTTACGCCTTCCGAAGCCTCTTAGGGTGGACTTTAGTGCACTTTAGTTTCGTTTTGAAGACAACAGATGTACGCTTGACCAGTCAGTTGTGAGCAAACCGTGTTAAGTAGCGGACTTGCGGCCGTAATGTGTGAATGTGGTTGTCTCACAAATCGAAATGGAGGAACATCCCTAAATCAAGTGTTCACGACTTTTTGCAGAGTGTTTTGAAGAGAAGAAAAGTCTGGGGACAGTTTGCCTCGCACACCTTGACTCCTAAACAAAAATAACGACGCCTGGACGCCTGCCAAGACGTGACTGAAATAAGATACGTGGGCAATTATTTTCTGGAAGAATTCATCATAGGCGAGGAAACGTGGTTTTCTCAATGCGAACCAACCACAAAACGACGAAGTGCAGAATGGATCTCTGACAGTTTACCAAGACCGAAGAAGGTGTGAATGTTACGTGCGCGTTGAACAACATTTACAAGTTTCACGTGGTTGCATGAATGTGTGATAGAGCATTTCAATGTTGTGATAGAGAATCTGAAGCATTCAAACCACCATCTTGACTTTTCTCTATTTTTTTATTAATCCAGACTGGAATAGTTTTAAACTGGCGAACTATCTTAAGGTGGCAGGTTTAGCATGAAGAAACGACCCGATTTAGTAATAACATGCCTCATTGCAGTGCTGGGTTCCTCAGTGGTTGCAAATACTCCGAGACAATCAGTGTCGCTATTCTGCTTACCACTTAGACACCAATTATCCTGAACATTAGCTGTTCATTTGTCTTTCTTTTGAGGACAGTTGAATCGAGCGCAGCACCAAGGATCTACCCACCTGCAAGGCATCACAAGCAAAGATGTCGGAAATCGGTGACATCAAACTCTCGCAGAACTTCGCCGAAAAGTTCGTGTCTTTGACGGGAGTAGAGTAGATACGACAGCACCGATCGAATTTTCTGATCAGGGTCTCGGGTAGCTCTACTGATTGACAAGGAGAGGCCACGACGTTGGGATCACGAATATACTTCAAACTTTGTACACCTTCACTAGGCCACCTAAACAATATACTCTGCAAGTATTATGGTGCACTACTGTAGCAATTCCGAGAAAAAAGCAAGAGAAGTTTTATACATCTAGTTGTGTAACTGATGTACCTGTGCATAGGTACCGGATGGTACAAGGTCATGGTAGATAAGTGTTTAGGACACCACTTTCGTGAGAAACTTGTATGAGGTGACGGTTCGACACCTGGCCAACCCTTCATTTATGTAGTACATGTTTAAATTCTGTGATATTCAAAACATTCTCACCAGCACTATTCGTTCTTGCTACATTAGCAACGTCTCATTAATACTCAGTTTAAGTGTCAAATCGGCTCTGCTCTGTGTCTGCAGCTCGAAGCGTCGAGGTGCAAAGTAGATCCGGGTACCTTACCAGACTGCATCTGTGTGGGATTTCGTAAATGACGACAGGCGTACATTTCCAGGAAAATCCTGAGTATCTTCGTTTAATTACTGATAGTTATAAATATGTTTGTTCTAATAATTACATTTATTTAAAAATCGTAAGTAGTCAAGTGACACAAAATTCCCTAGACCTTCATGCAATATACGTCCTTTTTTAATATTATTACCTCCAAAATGTCATATATGCTGAAGAGCAAAATACACTGGTACACCTACCTAATATCGTGTAGGACTCAAGCGAACACGTAGAAATACCGCAACAATAATTGGCATAGACTAGACTTATGTCTGAAGTGGTGCTGGAGGGAACTGACAAGATGAATTCCTCAGGGCTTTCCATAAATCCGTAAGTGTACGATGGAGAGGAGATCTCTTCTGAACAGTACATTGTAAGCCATCCCAGATATGCTCAATGACATCCTTGTCTAGGGAGTTTGGTGACCAGCGGAAATGCCTGAACTCAGAAGAGTATTCCCAAAATCACTCTGTAGCAGTTCTGGACGCGTGGAGTGTCGCATTGTCCTGCTCGAATTTTCAAGTCCGTCGGAATGCACAATGGACATGAACGGATTCAGGTGATCAGACACGGTGCTTACGTGCGTCACCAGTCAGAGACGTGTCTAGACGTAAAAGGAATCCCATATCACTCCAAATGCTCACCACCCATACCACTACAGAACCTCCACCAGCTTGAACAGTCCACTGCTGACATGCAGGGTCCATGGATTCATGAGGTTGTCTCAATACCCGTACACGTCCATTCGTTCGATACAATTTGAAACGAGACTCGTCCGACCAGGTAACATATTTCTATTCGTCAACAATCCAGTGTCGGTGTTGACGGGCCCAGGCGAGGCTTGCAGCTATGTGTCGTGCAGTCATGAAGTGTACACGAGTGGGCCTTTGGCTTTGAAAGCCCATATCGATGATGTTTCGTTGAATGGTTCGCACTCTTGTTGATGGCCCAGCATTGAAATCTACAGCAGTTTGCACTTCTGCCACGTTGAACGATTCTCTTCAGTCGTCGTTGGTGCAGTCCGGCTTCAGCGATGTCGGAGATTTGCTGCTTTACCGGATTCCTGATATTCACGGTACACTCGTGAAATGGTCGTACTTTATTGCTACGTCGGAGATATTGTGTCCCACGGCTCGCCCCAACTATAATAGCATGTTCAGACTCACTTAAATCTTGATGACCTTACATTTTAGCAGCAGTATCAATATAGCAGCTGCGCCAGACACTAGTCTCAAACGGGCACTGCCGACCGCAACGTCCTATTCTGCCTGTTTATATATCTCTGTATTTCAGTACGCTTTCCTATACTTGTGTCTCGCGTTTCAGTGTAAACTGAGTAATATGTACAGTGATGAAAACAATATAGACTAAAAAGGATGTTCGACAAAGAGTCGAACCGTCTGATTGCACATGTTCGTCATAGGAAGCTTGAACGCTAACCACTCGGCCACCATGGACTCAAACACCTTGTACTTACGCACATATACACTAGTTACAAAACAGACGAGTAAAACTTCTCTTGCGATTTTCTCGGAACTGCCAGAGTAGTGCACCTTACTGCACTCACATTCTGTTATTTCAATGGCTTGCTAAAGACAGAGAAAGTTTGAAGTAAATCCGTGATGCCAACGTCGTGGCATCCCCTTCAGAGATATCGGCATCACGAAGCATGTAGCTTCCCATCTGTTTGTAGCATCACGAATTACTTGACACCCAGCTTGCCAGCTACTCCATAGTGAAATAGTCACCAACCGAACCCTACCAATACTCACGGATCTTTTATAAGAAAGAAGGGTGGCAAGGAAATTTTTCAGAAGCGCATTTTGCGAAGGTCTGAGGTTCCTCGTCAGACACCAGACGTGCTAAAAAACAGGCGAAATATTTTCGTGGCTCTCCACCTCTCTTTAGACGGTTGTCTTCACCGTTATTTGTCCTGAAGGACCTACCGCGCAGAGCGGCGCATCAAAGAGCTAGAAGTGCTCTTTCAAACAGCTGCATGAGGTACTCCTGAGACCGCTTACGGCGTATGTCGTTAAAGTTTTCCTGAAGAAGAAAAACCCTGCCAGCCAAGTAATGACGCATTCTTACATTCACGGCCGTGATGACGACGTTATACCTGCACTGCACCATTTCAGTTTAGAGGGCCTGTACTTCGAGGGAGAGAATAGCCTCCCAATCAGGACAAAAGACCTTTGGCACTGATATTCGCCGTTGTGGTGCAGGAAACGATGAGAGCGACGGCGAGTTGTGTGCGCATAAATATTTAACAACAGAACTCATCAAAACAGAACACAGTGGTAAGCTCAAACACAAGTAAACCGGTCATCACTCAATTCACAGTTACGCAAAACGTAATATGTGATACTACATAACAAACAGTAATATCCTCTGGTCCTCGAAAGACCTTTAGTTTTACAATAGTTAGGAGGGTACAAACGCAAAATACGAAAATAACATAATTAATTATGCAAAGCGCTAAGCTGTGGCTCCCAGTTTTTCTGAGATTATTGTCCATGAGTGCGATAAGATAACGGCGAATGCCCTTACCCCCACCATCACCAACATTACTGTCTACCTAAACTTCAGATCGAAAAACAACTTACTTTGGAAACCTTCATTTCTAAAATGACGAGACATAAACGATATTTATCGCTTGTGGATCCTTTAGTAAACGCCGAACCAATGAGCCAGTGACACAGTTAGTATGGTTTATTTCTAATGACTATCTGTTATGGAATGATGAAGTAATTTCAAGTGAATCGCGAGTGCTATGAACAACCCTTCCTCAGGAAGTAAAGCAAACTATCCATATGGTTCCTCTCCACCTTTCTCCTCCCTAGCTTTGCTTTGGTCTCCCACATCCTGCACGCCGACTTGTATGAACCTCGTTAAAATACCTTCACTATTCTTACTGTTTGTATATCAGTTGATTTTTGTACATCTTTCTTCTGAAGTGGCTGAAATTGGAACACTTCACTGCTTTGCACTAGAGCTAACACCAGCAGCAACAACGAGAGTAATAATAATAATAACAATAATAATAATAATACCGTGTACAGCAGTGCCGCAATATACTTACTACATGTTGTGCTGTCAATTAGTCCGTTAATGGGTTGTGAAGTGAATAATGAAGCAATTTCTGGTCGACTGTGGAAAGTACCTTTAACTCGGAGAAGGCATTTTCATGAGATATTTGAGCATATGTGACAAATATGTCTCACGTTTATCATCTTAGACGCATGGTACAAAGCTCAAAGTATGTGTGCACCGGAATGACTATTTGAAAAGCATTCTCATACGTTTGTTTCACAAGCTGTAGCGCTCACCACATTGTGTCACGAGTTAGAGCCAGTATTTGAAGACACGATAATTATTGGTAAACTACATGATCAGTGTTACAGTATTACGAAATACTGATGATCTTCTGAAAATAACTTAGTTTCGCGACCGAAACATAACTATATCCTTTTGTTTTTACCCCTCAGAAAATTTCATTTTACCCCATGGGAAGTAATTACTAATGTTGGGAAACACTGCCGTACAGGAATGATAGGAGAGAAATAAAAAAGAAATTCTAGCGCAGAACATAACATTAAAACAGTACCCCAACAGAACCATGAGTCTACTAAAGGCAATCAGTTAACAAGAGGAACCATAAATAGATAGTAACAACACACTAACCAAAAAAAAGAAAGAAAAAAAATTACGTCAATAATTCAACCATTTTCAGCAGTAGAAAACAATGTAAGAATACATTGAGCTTAAAGAAACGTAAGGCGCTGCTCCCTGTAGAGGCCTCAGCATTACGGCAGTTCTTCAACTTGCGGAACTTTAACTTGAAACCCAACCAAATACAGGCGTCTGAACAACTAAAGTTTTGCACTGAACACAACTGGTGCAGCCTCTTACAACACCGCCGTGGTCGGGCACATACTACGTTTACTATCAGTTCGTACTTTGTTAGCACCACTTTCCCTGAACCCAAGATGCCAAACATTCAAACTCCCCCTTTGTATGTAAGGTATGACAGTGTTGATTTTCGAACAGATGATCAAAGCTGAACGTACTAAGACAGTTCCCTCTTTACTTATTCTAATCATCACTAAACTGCTACACAATATTTTTAGCACAACGTAATCCGACTTTCAATAATCCCTACAAAAGAATGGCCCTGACTAACAATAACCCGTACCTTCCATGAATCACTTACCTCACAAAAATCTTCGTTACTCGAAGTTCAGTTCATGACATCCAGTCTTACAAATTTCCTTTTTTCTGACGGACACATGTCCACATCGTCGCTCATAGTAACCTCTCTCCCCACATTGACCACTGCTGGTGGCTCACCTCCAACTGCCCAACGCTACACGCTGTTCACATCCAACTGCCCAACACTGCACAAGCGAATATTCCACGAATGAGTCCAACCAGCCACAGACTGCACACAGCACAGCCAGTGATTTTCACACAGAGCGCTACGTGACCAACATAGAAACCTAAACAGCCTACTTACAGCACCATCCGCTCCCTCAGAAAGGAAGCAAGGCTCCATGGTCACAGAAAGCCGCCGCAAACCCAGATCCCAGAATCCATCTGGCTGCCTGCAGACACTCGCTTCCTGTGGAGCAGGGACAGCCAAGAATTTGGCTCGCGAGCCATGTCCTGGTACGAGTGTCGAAGCACTCACCTGGCTTCACACCTCCTCCGCCGCCATTACATGTTGAGTGTGAGGATGGGGCAGAGGGTGAAACTCTGAATGCGCCGCCTTTAAATGGCAATGCAGTCGCACTGCATATGACTTGGTTTCATATTTCACATTTCTCAACTACACAGATCACAAAGAAAAGAAAATTACAGTAATGTTTAATTATTTTGGCGTATTGAGGACATAATACCGGGTGGTTATCATACTTAACACGTTACAACATGGAAACTAATTACTGTAGATATCAAACTTGGTAGCATTAATGTCCAGAGTACGGAGTGCATGAATACCATGTGTCACAGCGCCAGCGTCCAGTTCCAACTGTGGCCACCTGGTGCCGTGATCAGTCATCGTGATTCACAGCCTCACACACCTGACCAGCTGCAATGCATCATGTTGACGTGTCAACATGAGCTTGGACAGAAGTTGCAGGGCATTATTGGTGAACTTCTACTATCGAATCAGCAGTAACGCTGAAGGTGCACGTTAAGAATATCGCGAGCTGAAAGCATTACGGTAGGGTCCTCGTTCTCCACCTGTTGTGCTGAGCATGATGAAGAAGTTCGAATCAAATGCAGAAGTGGGCGTCGCTCCGGGAAGCCTGGAACAGACCGAAGACCGGTCGCACCATAGGTGGTTGACGAAATCGCTGTTGCTATAGCAGACAACTCTGCGTGCAATTCCCGATCGTCAGGGAGTGCTGTTTCACGACAGTTGAACATCCCGTGGTGCACTGTACGGAAGGCGCTTCTAAACATTCTGAAATGGTATCCGTAGAAGACCCATATAGTACAGCAGCTCGCACCTCAGGCTGTTGACTTACTTCTCCACTTTCTAGCAACGACTGAAGTTAACGAGAGCTGGCTCTAGACCATCGTATGGTCAGACGAAGCTCATTTTTCTTCTAAGGGTGAGGTGAACACACAGAATTTGCCGAGTGTGTGGATCCTAGTCACTGAGCATGAAGTTCCTCTGTATGGTGAACGTGTTACCATATGATGTGGCTTCACGGTTACGTTCATCATTCGCCCATTCTTTTTTGAACAGGTTGGCGCTCAAGGAGCAAAGACGTGCAGTGCTACTGGCCAGCTTTACAGCAATATGCTTCGCCAACATGTCACACACGTCCTAAGGGAGAGAGACGCATTGAACTCAACCGTTTTTGTGAAAGATGGAGCCCCACCACACATCGCTCGTGAAGTACATCTGCTTCTCCGAAACAAATTTGGGAGCGATCGGATTACCAGCCGATCATTTCCAAATGCCTGTCCGGCAAGGTCACCCGATCCAGCTCCCCGTGATTTTTGGTTGTGGGGCTACCTGAAAGACAGGGTTTTCGCACATGTGCTGATTTGAAGCGCAGAAGGGAACCTTGCTCTTTGGGACTCTTCTAGACATTGATGGACGCAATATTGAGCCCCATTTGTAGAAGTAATGGTACCGGTGTGTAATGGTACAATGCACCGTAGCAGCACATCAAAAGTGTTTCGGCTGAACTGATTCTGCATTATTTCTCTTCCTCATGTCCTTCACATTAATGCTACCAAGTTTGGTACTCGTACGGTAGTTATTTTCCGTGTTGTACCGTGTTAAATAGGGAAAGTTCATTTATAATCACCCGGTATGTTTTTTACCTGGTGCAAATTGTGGATATGTGGTCAGACGTAGACAATTTTATAGAATTTTGCGCTCAGGTTACCACACAATGGTGACTAACTTAGTTTCATAATCGAAAAAATGTCTCTGACTCAGACATTTGATGATCTAAATCTTGTAACACATTTTCTACCTCATTATGGAGTCGTGTAAACTCTACCCAATGGAAAACAATGTAGACATAGTGAACATGTTTTAATGTAAAAGGGTATGTCTCTAAAAGGGGAATTACACTCCAGATCAATCCGTTACACCTGCCCATTCATAGGGACACTTTCAATTGAAATGATGAAGGTCTCTAAAAACTTCGAAGAAGATGTGAGATTTGTTCTGTCCTCAAAATGTTCAGAAAACTACACATGTAGCTCTGCCAAGACACAATGAATTCTTCAAACCTCGCATTCTCTTTAAGGCAGTTGAGCATAGGGAAATGATGTTTGTTTAATAGAATTGGTCTTTCTACAATGCGATTTTCTTTCTAAATAGGTTTCTATCAAATTAGAAATAAGTTTTCTCTCTCGTTGCAAAGTCGTACTGTGGCAATGAGCAGTTGTGAAATCCATTCCAGTTGTTCTAATTTTCGTTCCTGCACTCCTTTTTCCTTCATATATTCAAAAACAGCGGGTTTTAAATCGAATTATCGTTCCAGGTATGTCCTTTGACATTAGTAATCTACTTTGCAACAATATACAATGTCTCCATACTGTTCATTCAGTTCCGTAGAAAACAGACAGAGGAATAATGTACGCAGCTTCAGATATTTTACTATTCGTACTGCCAATTTCAGCACCTGCACCAAGCCTGCAAATTTATTTGAAGTGCATCTTGATATACAGGAGAATGAATCCTGCCTGTCAGCCGTTGCCAATTTTTGCTCTTTCACTGTCAACTACACTGAAGCGCCAAAAAAACTGGTATGGGCATGTGTATTTAAATACAGAGATACGTAAACAGGAAGATTGCGGCATTGTTTTCGGCAATGCCTATGTAAGACAGCAAGTGTCTGGCACAGTTGTTACATCACTTACTGCTGCTACAATGGTAGGTTATCAAGATTTAAGTGAGGCACACGAGCCATTGAACACAGCATCTCCGAGGTAGCGCTGAAGTGGGGATTTTCCTGTACGACATTTTTATTAGTGTACCGTGAATATGAGGAATTCGGTAAAACATCAAATCACCGACGTCGCTGCGGCCGGAAAAGATCTTCCAAAAACGGAACCGACGACGACCGAAGAGAATGGCTGAACGTGATAGAAGTGCAACCCTTTCGCAAATTGGTGCTGATTTCAATTCTGGGGATCAATAAAAGTATCAGCGTGCGAACCATTCAGTGAAACACTATCGATATGACATGGGCTTTCAGACTCGAAGGTCCACTTTTGTAACCTAGATGATTGCACGACGCAAAGCTTTACGCCTCGCCTCGGCCCATCAACACCGATATTCTACTGTTGATGACTGGAAACATGTTGGCTGGTCGGACGTATCTTGTTTCAAATAGTATCGAGCGGATGGGCAACCTCATGAATTCATGACACTGCAAGTCAGCAGGAGGCAGTTCAAGCTGGTCGAGGCTCTGTGACGGTATTTGGCTTATTTGGAGAAATGTGGGAACCTTGATACGTCTACACACGACTCAGACAGGTGCCACGTACGTACGCATTCTGATCAACTGCATCCATTCATGTCCATTGTGCAATCTATCGGACTTGGGCAATTCCAGTAGGAAAATGCGACAGCCCACACGTCCAGAATTGCTACAGTGTGGCTCCATCAACACTCTTCTGAGTTTAAACACTTCCACTGGCTACCAGACTCCCTAGACATGAACATTACTGAGCATATCTTGGATGCCTTGGAACGTGCTCTTGATAAGAGATCTCCAACCCCTCGTACTCCTTACCTATATTTGGCCAGCCTAGAGGATTCATGGTGTCAGTTCCCTCCAGCACTACTTCACACATTAATCGAGTCCATGCGACATTGTGTTGCGGCACTTTTGCGTGCGCACGTGGGCCCTACGCAATATTAAACATGTGTACTAGTTTATTTGGTTCTTTAGTGTAGAGAGACTTGCAGCAGGCGGCCAACAACGCCAGACGTGGTCTCCTTGCCAATAATGAGATGCGAATTTTCGTCTGTGTACAAAACAATGCGATCAGTGCACAAAACAATGTGAATTGTTAATCGTTCGTGGTAGGTTATCCGAGTCTGTAATTACGTCTTGTAGCGAGGTGAAATTACTGTCACTAGTCCCATTCAGAGGTACTTTTTAATGAATAAAGGAATTTAGTAATGGAATCCAAAATTTCAGTTACTGATTATCTGTCTGCATTAACTATTTGATGAGTTAACCATCGAACTAACTTTTTAAGAAAAGTGACTTTTTTTATTTCAAGATAACACAAAATTTTGGCAATCGTCGTTAAGGAAAACATCTTGATATCTCGTATCATTTCACTTTATCGAACGCTTTTCATAGGTCTACAAGCCCTACGAAGGTACCTTTATTTTCCTTAAGTCTTGCTTTCATCATCAAGTTTAACGTCATAACCGATTTATGATGACCCTATCTTTCTGAAAGCCAACCTCTCGTCACCAAACAGATCCTCAGTTTTCTTTTCAGTTTTTTGTACACTCCTGGAAATTGAAATAAGAACACCGTGAATTCATTGTCCCAGGAAGGGGAAACTTTATTGACACATGCCTGGGGTCAGATACATCACATGATCACACTGACAGAACCACAGGCACATAGACACAGGCAACAGAGCATGCACAATGTCGGCACTAGTACAGTGTATATCCACCTTTCGCAGCAATGCAGGCTGCTATTCGCCCATGGAGACGATCGTAGAGATGCTCGATGTAGTCCTGTGGAACGGCTTGCCATGCCTTTTCCACCTGGCGCCTCAGTTGGACCAGCGTTCCTGCTGGACGTGCAGACCGCGTGAGACGACGCTTCATTCAGTCCAAATATGCTCAATGGGGGACAGATCCGGAGATCTTGCTGGCCAGGGTAGTTGACTTACACCTTCTAGAGCACGTTGGGTGGCACAGGATACATGCGGACGTGCATTGTCCTGTTGGAACAGCAAGTTACCTAGGAATGGTAGAACGATGGGTTCGATGACGGTTTGGATGTACCGTGCAGTATTCAGTGTCCCCTCGACGATCACCAGAGGTGTACGGCCAGTGTAGGAGATCGCTCCCCACACCATGATGCCGGGTGATGGCCCTGTGTGCCTCGGTCGTATGCAGTCCTAATTGTGGCGCTCACCTGCACGGCGCCAAACACGCATAAGACCATCATTGGCACCAAGGCAGAAGCGACTCTCAACGCTGAAGACGACACGTCTCCATTCGTCCCTCCATTCACGCCTGTCGCGACACCACTGGAGGCGGGCTGCAACGATGTTGGGGCGTGAGCGGAAGACGGCCTAACGGTGTGCGGGACCGTAGCCCAGCTTCATGGAGACGGTTGCGAATGGTCCTCGCCGATACCCCAGGAGCAAGAGTGTCCCTAATTTGCTGGGAAGTGGCGGTGCGGTCCCCTACGGCACTGTGTAGGATCCTACGGTCTTGGCGTGCATCCGTACGTGGCTGCGGTCCGGTCCCAGGTCGACGGGCACGTGCACCTTCCGCCGACCACTGGCGACAACATCGATGTACTGTGGAGACCTCACGGCGGTACGTCCACCCGGCCTCCCGCATGCCCACTATACGCCCTCGCTCAAAGTCCGTCAACTGCACATACGGTTCACGTCCACGCTGTCGCGGCATGCTACGAGTGTTAAAGACTGCGATGGAGCTCCGTATGCCACGGCAAACTGGCTGACACTGACGGCGGCGGTGCACAAATGCTGCGGAGCTAGCGCCATTCGACGGCCAACACGGCGGTTCCTGGTGTGTCCGCAGTGCCGTGCGTGTGATCATTGCTTGTAGAGCCCTCTCGCAGGGTCCGGAGCAAGTATGGTGGGTCTGACACACCGGTGTCAATGTGTTCTTTTTTCCATTTCCAGGTGTGTATATTATTCTTGTCAGCACTTGTGGTGCATGAGCTATTAAGATCATTGGCTCATAGGATGATAGTATGCGCACTTACCCACTCTTTTTGCTTTTGGAAACAAGGAAGTGTGAGGTTTAAAGTCCCGTCGACGACGCGATCGTTAGAGATGTAGCACAAGCTCGGATTACGAAAAGATGGGGAAGGAGAGATTTAGATAAATCAGGGACAACACAAATCCGGATGGCTGGATGCGAACTTGACCCCCCCCCCCTCCCCAGTCTCCACCATACAGCATAATTCGTTGCTATCGTCTGGGTAGTGTGGACGATACTTTTCCGAAAGTGTCATGGTGCGCCCCCATTCTCGTATGTTCCACCGACCTGAATGGACGTTCCGATGGCAATTCCCCTTTTATGATCGTAAGTCTTCTAAATGTTACACTCTGATAATAATATTCACGAGCTAAGTCATCCACATCGACTCCCAACTCTTCTTCCATCACATCAGACAGTTCTTCATCCTCAAAAAGGCCTATTCGTTCCCTCTGCGTTTAGCAGTGGAATTCTTCTTCCAGTCCTAATGTTGAATTCTTTACTTTCAATTTCATCGAAGACTCTTCTGAATTTTCCGGATGCTGCATCTCTCCTTCCGACAACATTTTCTCTTTCTATTTCTACACTTTTCTCCTGCAGCCATTTCGCCCTATCGAGTCTAAGCTGTTATCCTGTCTTGTCTCAGTGGACATTATAAGCGGAAGTTTCTAGCTGCCAGGTGAAGAAAGTACATGAAAAGTTATAAAATACACCTCTTAATGAGCGACAAAGTCCATCATGTACGCTTCCTGTGTAAAATCTCGCCTATGTGTACGAGAATATAAAAGAAACAAAATTAATCGTGATACAGGTGTACCCTTGAGACTCAGTGCTGAAACTAATGTATGCAACAAATTGATTAACGCTATGAAATAATGTCTTAGCAGTCAGTTTTAAGGTTGGGACTGCGAATTCTGTCATTAAAAATTGTTAATGTTACTTAAAATCCGTCTTGATTGCAAATTTTTCATTCATATGACCGGTTTCGGTTCATTGAGATCTGAAGATAGTTCTGAATGAACGGAAACCGGTCATATGAATAAAAAATTTGCAAATCAAGACGGATTTTAAGTAACATTATAAAATCACTTATTGCTGTTATCCCATAAGACGTTAGGTCTGTTTTTGAAAAGTGTTAAATGTCATAGTAAACAAATGATTTAGATAAACACTGAGGTTTATAAGAAAAAGCATTAGAAGCTAAATCTTTCGAAACAGTCATGACATCACTGCAGTTTCAGTCACAGAATTTGCCATGGGAATTACATAGAAAGGATGGGGTCCCTCCACGCCCACACCAACGTGGTGACCAAAGCAAAAGTTCTACTGTCACCTCCGCATAACCTGTTAGTTTTTGAATCAGGATAGAAAGGGGACGAGAGCGATCGGAGGGTAGCGCGTGTAAGAGCAGAGGACAATAAACTGCCAAGGCAAGCACCAAGGGCCAAGGGAAAAGAACCTCTGTGACAGTAGGAGGGGTAGTGAGGGCAGTAGCGGCTTGCTAGCTGCGACAGCGCATGTAAGGTGGGGTAGTGTTAGTATGAGGTATCGTGCATCCTTACCTGTGTGCTACGTGTGCCTTGTGGTGGCGCAGTGGCTAGCACACTGGACTCGCATTCCGGAGGACGACGGTTCAATCCCGCGTCCGGCCATCCTGATTTAGGTTTCCGTGATTTCCCTAAATCGCTCAGGCAAATGCCGGGATGGTTCCTTTGAAAGGGCACGGCCGACATCCTTCCCCATCCTTCCCTAATCGGATGAGACCGATTACCTCGCCGTCTCGTCTCCTCCCCCACACAACCCAACCCAATCCAACGCTCTGCCGCATCTGACCCTCAAGCAGCTCCGCTTGTTCGGTGAGCTGCGCCGTTTCAGCGTCGGAGAAACGCAGGCCGTTCGCTCCCTCTTGCGCCATGAAGGCTGCCTCTTTGGCTTCTCGGTCACTTGCGGGGGCCGCCCCTTCCCCCCTGCGGCGTTCACCAGCGGTGCTCATGGGGCAGCCGCTGGGACAGGCGCGCGAACGTCCTTCTGCGAGGTCGCAGGAGTGTTCGCAAGTTCAGCTGCACTGAGGCTTTGGGCGAAAACTGCACGGCGTTGCCTCGAGGCCTCTTCTTTCTCTGCAGCTACGGCGGCTGCGAAGGCAGCCTTCTCTGCCACGAAGACGGCTTTGAGGGCTGCAGTGGCCTCCTTCTAGGTGGCGCCGATTTCGAAGCCACAGTTCTTCGCGGGGGCGCGAGCTGCACCTCGACAGCCCGCCTCCGGGCGCTCGTCCCCGCTCCTGGCAGGTGGAGCTGCTGCTGCGCTGTCCCTCAGCTGGGCCGCGCTGATCTGTGCCCTACGTCGTTGCCGACGTCGTCGTCTCTTCTTCCGCTGCGTCGAAGCGGCGCCAGCTGGCGACTTGCGGGCCGCCACGCCGGACGCAAGCCGGCAGAACGTTGCTGCCGCTGTCGCAGACGCCGTTGTCGTGCTCGCCGTAGCACCAGACGCACCGCGTCGTGCGGCGGCAATACTTCGCGACATGTCCCTGCCCCTGGAACCTGAAGCACTGGGGCTGGGGGTCCGTGGCGGTCGGTAGAGCTTCTGTCGTATCCGGGAAGCCCAGCAACCTCGTTCTTGGTGCAATTCGTCATGGTGTCGAACAGCGCTGTCCACCCGCCTTTGCACTCAACGTACAAACGGGGGTCAGGCCGCGACTCGTCTTTTCGGTGATTCCTTCCTTGGTCGGCAGACTCTGTGAGTTGCACAACTGAAGGACCCTTCGTAGCAGAAGGTTTCCTCTGCGCGCACTTCTTTCCCATGCTGCGGGGTGCAGAACACGACAATCTGCAGTCGTTGTGAGAATAACACACGACTGTTTGCTTACCGCGTCGTCCACAGCACAGAACTTCTTTACGAGCTCACAACGGCCGAGTAAGCGTAGCGCGCAGGGGCTGCGATGCGCACACCTCGCTAGCTAATGCCGCTCTGGCAATTAAAAAATTGGAACTACATATTAGCAAAGTTACTCGATGACGTCGGAATCGCTTAATACTCTCGCACCTGACTTTGTGAACCTGACTGTATAACTGTTGCAGTGACCGTTTGTCTGAACAGAGAACCGAACAAACCCACAGATCTTTTCATCTGTTATACTGTATGTGGTGTCGCAAGCACAGCACTCACCACCAAGCAGCACCACAGCTCGTTAGATCGACAGCCCACTCCAGAGGTAGCTGCACCAAGAAGTCGCAACGGTGGCGCAGCTACAGACGTGATATGCGCCGGCGCCACAGCAGAGCGGGCAGTTCCAGTTCAGCTCAACTACCGAGAAAACCCCCTTATGTAGGTCGTGCCGTATGTTCTGGATATAGCGAGCCCGCACAAGCCAGTCTTCAGTAAACATTCTAGTGAGATAAGATCTGTTTACTGCCAAGTCTCAGCTTCTTCGATAATACATGAACTGCTGTCTGACCTGATCTGTACAAAGTTGAGTATTGGTCAATAAATGTGTGTTTTCTTGTCGCTAATCATTATGAGTGTTTCACTGTTGTCCTCTTTCGCTTCTCGTAGTGTTTTCCTCAGCGCACTATAAATAGTTGAGGATGGCGACGACTAAACTCTCCTTCTGTGGATGTATCATAAGTACGGTACAATATTGTGATCATAGAACAGGCAAAGTTTCGATAATTTATATATTTCCTGGTGTTGCAGTCTTAATTCCCAGCAGCGCGTTTGGTCGGTTTAGTAAAATGTGAAACTCTAAGAGGAGCTTTAAACTGCATTGAAAGTGTGATAAAACTGTGTCCTACTGCCTGTGTAAACGAGTGCTTCATACTGAGTGCAGATGTGGAGCTATCCATCGCCGAGGGGCATCACTCCACCTCAAGCGTCGCTCAGAACTGAGTGCAGAAACTGAAGGGCATCTGTTGGTGAAAGACCTGGCTGAGAATCGGTGCCCGTTGTTGATGAAGTTGTCCATAAAGATGAGGATCTATTAACATGGAAGTTGGGAAGACCATGTATGGCAATTGAATAAATATTAAATAAACAACTTGGCAATATTTGTCTATTGCACAACGGGTAGCAGTAGGAAGTAAAAAGAAGTTTCTGAGAGAATTCGTAAGAACGTGCTCTGGTAAAAACATCACGTTTATTGAATACACAACTGAATAATAAACTAAACGACTAATAAATTAGTGATGGTTACTGTTTTTCGTAATATTCCCGGCTATGTTACAAAATTACAGCTGCGTCTTGGAGACCCAAACACGATTTATCATTACTTATTAATTATACAAGGGTCAGAGGAGTCTTTCAATGGCGAAATTGCCTCACATATGGACACACAATAGAGATTCAGGACAAATACAAGAATAAAG
The DNA here is from genome assembly GCF_023897955.1 of Schistocerca gregaria. Lineage (NCBI taxonomy): Eukaryota > Metazoa > Arthropoda > Insecta > Orthoptera > Acrididae > Schistocerca > Schistocerca gregaria. Next base: position 41,569,888 of record NC_064924.1, read on the forward strand.
AAAAAACTTCACCAGTATGCATACGGTTGGAAAACGGTCGTTACCTTGGCTTGAGTGCACACAGCAAGTGACAAGAATCCATCGATAACAATGAACTGTTAATCGTTGCACCATAGAAGAAATTGGAAGTTTTACCACGACGATCAGTAACTGTGACATGTAACGATTTTCATAATCCGCCAACACATGGTCATCACAAACAAAAATTTCTGCATAAAATGAGTGGTAAAATTCAGAACAAATAAGCAAATTGGACAGGTATATCACTGTGAGTACCGTGAAACACGATCTTCGAACTTAGGGCTCTCAGATACGTACCTAACACGCGCTGAGACAACAAAGACATGTGGAAACTAGCTTCTGAACTGAAATCGAAATTAGCGACGTTTCAGAAATCTATTCAATTGTACTATACTCGTGAGATCACCAACGAACTAAATCAGACTGATCTGAGAAGATACATCACGAGTTCCCATGTCTGGACAGAGGTAGAGCAGAACAATGGCTTGCATACGTGGCCAATTGCTACTGTTTCTGATGTTCCGAAATTAACGAGAAAAATTTCCGTGTACCACTCAGAAGTAGCGAGTGATGATAGCAACACGTTGATTTTGACTGGAGCTGAAATCTACAAAAATAAGATAATGAATTAACTACTAATAGGCACACTCACAGTTAGTGGGTGTCGCGTCTCCCGGAACACTGCCGAGCGAACTTCTTTTGGAAGCCACGCGTCCCGTTCCTCCGGAAGCGCCCTGAGAGTTTCCTGTTGTGTGGTGCCAATCTGTACAAGAGCTTCCTCCAAGGCGAACAGAAACATCTCTGCTGCCTTGTACGTGCTTTATAGGGTTGGCTATTCTGCCACAGTAGCAGTATAGTTTTACTCCCACAGATCTAGATACTGACATTTACTTTGTACGCTCTCATTCATGCTTTTCATTCATCAGGTGAGACGAGGAAAGGATGCATATACTTACATACTGCACGTAGATGTATTGAATATGCGTATGGGGCTCAGATGATTACCAAAATTCAAATAAAATTTGAGGTGAAATAAAGGTATAACATCTTCTGTCCACTATAGACAAACTAAGCTGCTCAGTCTTTTTCGTATACAGTTTACAGTTTGCGTCCAGAATTGAGGTGCCAGAAGTGGTCCATCAAGTTAAATATTAAAAAAATAATGAAGAGCCTCATGGAGAGAGCCTTCAAAATGTGTGTCTTATGAGGAGCTGCTCCACCACTGTACCTCGTTTATTGTAAATCCCTACCCACAGTCACTGTGCTAGCTGAACGGCTGACAGTTGTTTGTAACTCACGAGTGATTCCTTCCACTGACTTCACGAGACGTTTTACATCCATCCTCCGCAGTGCTCGGCAGCCACTGTGCATCATTACATGAAGTCTGCCTGCTCTTTGTTTAGCTGCAGTTTGGCAGACTTGAGCAGCATTAGGAAGATGGTTAACGTCCCTGATGGATTTGTTACTCAGGTGACACCCAATGGCTAGTCAACATTCGCATTCACTGACATCTCCTGATTGACCCGTTCTGCTGTCACTGCTTCTCTGGCAACACGTTACACCCCCATCTCGTTTTATACTTGCTGGTCCGCCTCTCGTGATGCCTAGCGAGCAACTCCACATTACAGTCACACAGGGATGTTCGGATGCATTTGTGTATTCTGTCACAGACTAATTAAAAAATGACGAAAGAAAAACCGCCCCGCCACTGTTTTTTGATAGTAAAATGTATAACTCTATCGTATTAAAAAACTAAAAACCCGTCTCGATTGCGAAGGAAGCACCTAGTGTTAAGTGTAAACCCAGGTTTCGGCGTCAATAACTACACCTTCTTCAGAAGAACAATAAAATCCACAAGTGCCTAATAAGACCTTTGTCAGTGATTAAAAGAACTCCTTGCAGAGTAAGAGCGATAAACTTTCCCAATCAGGAGAATATAAAATTACATGCTGGGATTGTACAAAATTTTACATCGGGCAAACGGGGTGAGCTCTGGGTCTCAGGTATAAAGAGCACATTCCTACTAGAAGCGGTGACGGTACTAAGGGCTCTACTTATGCGGAACACCTTGTGCAAACGGCACATGCGCCGAGCCCTCCAGTTAATATTGAGTTACTTTATGCCGAGGTTAAGGGCTTAAAACTGGATGTTTTGGAAGAAATGCAGATCTTTAAGCATCTGCACCATGTTAAAGACAATATCCTTAATGACCAACTCCTACTAAGAAATTGAAAATTTTTCGAAGTTTTCGGACCTTAACTTTGTTCTTCATACTTCTAAATCTGATGATCTTGGGATTATCACATGCGCCCGCTGACTGGCGAGCGCAGTTGGTGAAGCTTTTCATCTTTTTTTTATCCTCATTTTCCTTTTACGATGAAGATGATTTTAGCCCGTTGAACACCTCATGTTTTATCCCTATATCTTTATTACCACGACGTCTTTAGATTACATCCCTTCAGCCCCCCCCCTCCCCCAGGCTAACTGCTAGCTTTAGGTATAGTTTTTTAGAGTTCCTCCTGTTGTCATAGGTAGTTTCATATATAAGTTTCTTTACTAGCATAAGCAACCATGTACGGTTATTTTTAGGTTTCATCTCCTATTTAGCGCGTCTCTTGTTATATCCATTTCATTTTTTTTATATACGGTGATCCACGGTTGGGAATATAAGGGCTACTTATCCCCGACCCATGTATAAACTTTCTCGTATTCGTATGCGCATGCGCATTCAAGTAACTTCCCTTGTCTTGCGCATGTGCAGACGTAGCGGGTCGGGCTTGTAAGTGAGCGACCGTTTGTAGCTGCAGTTTATGTCGGGTCATGGCCCATCGAACATAGGCCGTAGTGAGGTGGAGCGTATACCATTAAGTTAAGTAGTGGTTTTGACTTTGTACATATGTACTGTTTGTGTTCTCCTTTTCTTTTTCGTCCTAAGCGTATAGCTATGGTGTTCTTTTAATCATTGACAAAGGTCTTCTTAGGCACTTGTGGGTTAATTGTTGTTCTGAAGAAGGTGTAGTTGTCTACGCCGAAACTTCGTTTAATACTGAACACTAGGTGCTTTTTTCGCAATCAAGGCGGGTTTTTAGTTTTTTAATACAGTAACCAACGATTGCTGACGCGCTGCGATGTTAAAGGTTCTTAACTCTATAGTGTCCATCACGACTTAGGCAAAGGAAATGTACTTTTGCAATAATATACACCGATCAGCCAGAACATTATGACCAGCTATTTAATAGCCGGTACGTCCAGCTTTGGCATGGATAAAACTGGTGACGCTCCGTGGCATGGAAGCAGAACCATTTGGTAGGTCGCTGGAGGGCACCACATCTGCACACACAATTCACCTAATGCCCACAAATTACGTGGAGGGGGCCGATGAGCTCTAATGCCACGTTCAATCTTATCACAGATGCGTTCGATCTGTAGAGCTGGGGGCCATACCTCAATCTGGAATTCGCCACTTTGTTGCTGGAAGCACTCGGTCACATTCCTGGTCATGTGATATGGTGCATTATCTTGCTGAAAAATGTCGCTGCCGTCAGGAAACATGTTATCCATGAGAGCTGTGCGTGGTCTGCAAAAACGTACAATACTCTTTCGCAGTCGTGAGGCCTTACACTGGACCTGTCGATGCCCACGTGAATATTTCCTAGAGTATAATGGAGCATCCGTGAATTTCTTCTTGCAGTTCATCTCTCAAGGACATGTTCCCCTGGAAGAGGGCGGATTCGCGCTCTCCCATCGGCGCGATGAAGGAGGTAGCGGCATTTATCAAAACATGCAGCGCTCCGCCACTGAGCCAAATTCCTGTGCCAGTTTCATTCGTAGTTCCCGATGTTGTGGTGTTATCATTGGCACATGCATGGGTCGTCGATTGCGGAGGCCCGTCGTTGGGAGTGTCCGGTCTACTGCGTTCAGACACCCACCATTAAGGTCTGATGTTAGTTCTTCCACAGTTCACCTCCTGTCCTGTTTTACCAATCTGTCCAAAATATGACGTCCGACATCTGTAATGAGTTATAGCTGCCTAACCTCACAACATTTGGACGTGGTTTCACCTTGATTTTGTCACGTATTGAAGACACTCGACACAGCACTCCTCGAACCACCGACAAGTCGTGGAGTTTCCGAAATCCTCGTGCTGAGTCTCCAAACCATCACAACCTGCCCCCGGTCAGATTCAGATAGGTCGCACGCTTTCGCCATTCTAGACACGGACAGCACGCTCACTGAGGCTACATACACAATGCGTTGGTCTGGCTAGCACTCACTCCTCGCCAGGTGACACTCCTATCACCCGGACGGGTTTATATCGATAGTAGGTCGGTGGTCATAATGTTCTGGATGTTCACTGTACATCATCTCTGTAGAAGAATGCAATTACAGCACCATCTTGCTGTCTGATACAACCAATCAGATTACTACATGACGTGAGCGAGGTGTAAACACATTTTGTCTTTACTCAAACTTGTGTTCAGCATGTTCTACAGCGCGAACCAGAACTCCACCCACAAATTTTCAGAGGTTGTTCAAGGACACCTTCTCCGTAATTTGGTGTAAGGAACATCCACTCTCCAGCGGCTCGTTACATAGTTACTGCATTCACTTTGGTTTCCTGCCATAGGTAAGTTTGTATGTACAACAGCGAGAATGTCGATCGTATACGATGTCTCTCTTGTTTCCATCCACCTAAAGCACCAGCTATCGACAACAGTAATGCCCTCTTTCACTCAGGTTAGCATTCAGGATTTTATTTTTCAGTAGAGCTAGTTGTGCATTAAATGTGATAGACAGCAGTACTATGGATAGATTTACTGATGAGGAGTTGGCCGATATACAACCTGTGTCTGGCCTCACTGGATGCAAAGGAAGAGCGGCATAAGGACGCTATACAGAACTGTTCCTGCAGCGACTGCAACCAAATCACAACACTTTTGCATTCGATATGTGTTGCATTACTCTGTGTAGTGTTTTGAACGTATTGCTATTCGACAGTTGTGAAGTTACTTTCACAGAAACTAGGTTCATTGCGAGAACAAACAGAATAAATCATAGTTTCATTATTACTCCTTAACGGGCCCCTGGACACCGTGGCTACCATATACCACAATGAAGAGCCAAAGAAGCTTGTACAGACATGCGTATTCAAATACAGAGATATTTAAACATTCAACAAGTGTCGGTCGCAGTTGTTAGGTCGGTTACTGTGCTATAATGGCAAGTTATCAAGATTTAAGTGCGTTTCAACATGGTGTTATAGCCGGCGCACCAGTTATGGGACACGGCATATCCGAGGTAGCGATGAAGTGCGGATTTTCCTGTACGACCATTTCACGAGTGTACAGTGAATATCAGGAATTCGGTAAAACATCAAATACCCGACATCGCTGCGGCCGGAAAAAGATCTTGGAAGAACGGGAACAACGACGACTGACGGGAATCGTTCAACGTGACAGAAGTGCAAGCCTTCCACAAACTGCCACAGACTTCAATGCTGGGCCGTCAACAAGTGTCAGCGTGCGAACCATTCAACGACACATCATCGGTATGGACTTCTGGAGCCGAAGGCGCACTCGTGTACACTTGACGACTGCACGACACAAAGCTTTACGCTTCGCTTGCACCCGTCAACACCGACATTGGACAGTTGATGACTGGAAACATGTTGCCTAGTCGGATGAGTCTCGTTTCAAATTGTATCGAGCGGATAGACATGTACGAGTATGGAGACAACATCACGAACCTATGGACTCTGCATGTCAGGAGAGGACTGTTAAAGCTGGTGGAGGCTGTGTAATGATGCCGGGCGGTGTGCAGGTGGAGTGATATGGGACCCCTTTTACGTCTAGTTACGACTCTGACAGGAGACACGTTAGCATCCTGTCTGATCACCTGCAACCATTCATGTTCATTGTGCCTTCCGACGGACTTGGGCAATTCAAACAGTACAATGCGACACCCCACACGTCCAGAATTGCTACACAGTGGCTCCAGTAATACTCTTGTGAGTTCAAACGCTTCCGCTGGCCACTAGACTCCAAAGACGTGAACATTATTGAGAGTATCTGGAATGGCTTGCAGTGTGTTGTTCAGAAGATATCTCCACCGCGCCGTACTCTTGCGGATTTATGGACAGCCCGGCAGGATTCATGTTGTTAGTTCCCTCCAGCACTATTTCAGACATTAGTCAAGTCCATGCCACGTCGTGTCGCGACACTTCTGCGACGTCGCGGGGGCTCTATACGATATTAGACAGGTGTACTAATTTCTTTGGCTCTTCAGTGTATAATATGTGATCAGTATCGTCTCCCGACCGAGCACCGTGCTGTATCTGTTGCTCGCAGTATATCCGCTGTATTGTTGTTGTTGTGGTCTTCAGTCCTGAGACTGTTTTGATGCAGCTCTCCATGCTATTCTATCCTGTGCAACCTTCTTCATCTCCCAGTACTTGCTGCAACCTACATCCTTCTGAATCTGCTTAGTGTATTCATCTCTTGGTCTAACTCTCCGATTTTTACCCTCTACGCTGCCCACCAATGCTAAATTTGTGATCCCTTGATGCCTCAAAACATGTCCTACCAACCGGTCCCTTCTTTTTGTCAAGTTGTGCCACAAACTCCTCTTCTCCCCAATTCTATTCAATACCTCCACATTAGTTATGTGATCTACCCATCTAATCTTCAGCATTCTTCTGTAGCACCACATTTCGAAAGCTTCTATTCTCTTCTTGTCCAAACTAGTTATTGTCCACGTTTCACTTCCGTACATGGCTACACTCCACACAAATACTTTCAGAAACGACTTCCTGAAACTTAAATCTATACTCGATGTTAACAAATTTCTCTTCTTCAGAAACGCTTTCCTTGCCATTACCAGTCTACGTTTTATATCCTCTCTAATTCGACCATCATCAGTTATTTTACTCCCTAAATAGCAAAACTCCTTTACTACTTTAAGTGTCTCATTTCCTAATCTAATTCCCTCAGCATCACCCGATTTAATTTGACTACATTCCATTATCCTCCTTTTGCTTTTGTTGATGTTCATCTTATATCCTCCTTTTAAGACACTGTCCACTCTGTTCAACTGCTCTTCCAAGTCCTTTGCTGTCTCTGACAGAATTACAATGTCATCGGCGAACCTCAAAGTTTTTCTTTCTTCTCCGTGACTTTTAATACCTACCCCAAATTTTTCTTTTGTATCCTTTACTGCTTGCTCAATATACAGATTGAATAACATCGGGGAGAGGCTACAACCCTGTCTCACTCCTTTCCCAACCACTGCTTCCCTTTCATGCACCTCGATTCTTATGACTGCCATCTGGTTTCTGTACAAATTGTAAATAGCCTTACGCTCCCTGTATTTTACCCCTGCCACCTTTAGAATTTGAAAGAGAGTATTCCAGTCAACATTGTCAAAAGCTTTCTCTGAGTCTACAAATGCTAGAAACGTAGGTTTGCCTTTTTCTTAATCTTTCTTCTAAGATAAGTCGTAATGTTAGTATTGCCTCACGTGTTCCAACATTTCTGCGGAATCCAAACTGATCTTCCGCAAGGTCCGCTTCTACCAGTTTTTCAATTCGTCTGTAAAGAATTCATGTTAGTATTTTGCAGCTGTGACTTATTAAACTGATAGTTCGGTAATTTTCACATCTGTCAACACCTGCTTTCTTTGGGATTGGAATTATTATATTCTTCTTGAAGTCTGAGGGTATTTCGCCTGTCTCATAAATGTTGCTCACCAGATGGTAGTGTTTTGTCATGACTGGCTCTCCCAAGGCCGTCAGTAGTTCTAATGGAATGTTGTCTACTCCCGGGGCCTTGTTTCGACTCAGGTCTTTCAGCGCTCTGTCAAACTCTTCCGGCAGTATTGTATCTCCCATTTCATCTTCATCTGCATCCTCTTCCATTTCAAGTACATCACCCTTGTATAAACCTTCTCTATACTCCTTCCACCTTTCCGCCTTCCCTTCTTTGCTTAGAACTGGGTTTCCATCTGAGCTCTTGATATTCATACAAGTGGCTCTCTTTTCTCCAAAGGTGTCTTTAATTTTCCTGTAGGCAGTATCTATCTTACCCATAGTGAGATGTGCCTCTACATCCTTACATTTGTCCTCTAGCCATCCCTGCTTAGCCATTTTGCACTTCCTGTCGATCTCATTTTTGAGACGTTTGTATTCCTTTCTGCCTGCTTCATTTACTACATTTTTATATTTTCTCCTTTCATCAATTAAATTCAATATTTATTCTGTTACCCACGGATTTCTATTAGTCCTCGTCTTTTTACCTACTTTATCTTCTGCTGCCTTCACTACTTCATCCCTCAGAGCTACCCATTCTTCTTCTACTGTATTTCTTTCCTCCATTACTGTCAATTGTTCCCTTATGCTCTCCCTGAAACTCTCTACAACCTCTGGTTCTTTCAGTTTATCCAGGTCCCATCTCCTTAAATTAGCACCTTTTTGTAGTTTCTTCAGTTTTAATCTACAGTTCATAACCAATAGATTGTGGTCAGAGTTCACATCTGCCCCTGGAAATGTCTTACAATTTAAAAACTGGTTCCTAAATCTCTGTCTTACCATTACATAATCTATCTGATACTTTTTAGTATCTCCAGGATTCTTCCATGTATACAACCTTCTTTTATGATTCTTGAACCAAGTATTAGCTATGATTAAGTTATGCTCTGTGCAAAATTCTAACAGACGGCTTTCTCTTTCATTTCTTCCCGCCAATCCATATTCACCTACTATGTTTCCATCTCTCCCTTTTCCTACTGACGAATTCCAGTCACCTATGACTATTAAATTTTCGTCTCCCTTCACTACCTGAATAATTTCTTTTATCTGATCATAGATTTCCTCAGTTTCTTCATCCTCTGCAGAGCTAGTTGGCATATAAACTTGTACTACTGTAGTAGGCGTAGGCTTTGTGTCTATCTTGGCCACAATAATGCGTTCGCTATGCTGTTTGTAGTAGCTTACCCGCACTCCTATTTTTTTATTCATTATTAAACATACTCCTGCATTACCCCTATTTGATTTTGTATGTATAACCCTGTATTCACCTGACCAAAAGTCTTGTTCCACCTGCCACCGAACTTCACTAATTCCCACTATATCTAACTTTAACCTATCCATTTCCCTTTTTAAATTTTCTAACCTACCTGCCCGATTAAGGGATCTGACATTCCACGCTCCGATCCGTAGAACGCCAGTTTTCTTTCTCCTGATAACGACGTTCTCTTGGGTAGTCCCCGCCCGGAGATCCGAATGGGGGACTATTTTACCTCCGGAATATTTTACCCAAGAGGACGACATCATCATTTAATCATACAGTAAAGCTGCATGCCCTCGGGAAAGATTACGGCTGTAGTTTCCCCTTCCTTTCAACCGTTTGCAGTACCAACACAGCGAGGCTGTTTTGGTTAGTGTTACAGGGCCAGATCAGTCAATCATCCAGACTGTTGCCCCTGCAACTACTGACAAGGCTGCTGCCCCTCTTCAGGAACCACACGTTTGTCTGGCCTCTCAACAGATACCCTTCCGTTGTGGTTGCACCTACTTTACGGCCATATGTATCGCTGAGGCACGCAAGCCTCCCTACCAACGGCAAGGTCCATGGTTCATGGGGGGATCCGGTGTAATCAGAGTGATATGTCGTCGTATGTCATCCTTCAGATTAGTAAGAGTCCCGATACATCACTAATGACACGATCTTTGAGATACCACCAGAAACAGAAGTCACATGCGTTTAGAATGGGGGAGCTGGAACACTATACGTCATTAAATTGACTAGAAAAGATACAGCCGTTACCGAATGTATCTAGAAGCAAATGTTTCACCTGGAAAGCGACATATGCTGTCGTCCCATCTTGCATGGACTAGTGGTGTGGACAAGTGGCGTTCTTGCAAAGCCGGAATCATGCGTTGCACAAGGAGTTTCTTATAACGAACAGATGTCACTGTGCAGCTAACAGATGCCTGAGGTGTCATCTTCTCAAAGGAAAACGTAGCCAGAATGCAGGAGCTCGTGAAACCACGCCACACAGTTACATACACTGAAGAGGCAAACAGACTGGTATAGTTGCCTAATATCACGTAAGACCCTCGTGAGTACGCAGAACTGCAGCAACACGACGTGCCATGTAATCGACTATTTTGTAAAGTAGTGCTGGAGGTAAGTTCATGTTTGGTAGCCAGCGGAAGCGTTTAAACTCAGAAGAGTGTTCCTGGAGTCACTCTATAGCAATTATTCACGTGTGGGGTGCCGCATTATCCTGCTGGATAATTCCGTCGGAACACACAAAGGACATGAATGGATGTTGGTGATCGGAGAGGATCCTTACGTACGTGTCACCTGTCACAGTCGTATCTAGACGTGTCAGAGATCCCAAATCACGCCAACTGCACACGCCACCAGCTTGAATTGTTTCCCTGCTGACAAGCAGGGCCCACGGATTCATGAGGTTGTCTCCATACCCTTATACATCCATCCGTTCGACACAATTTGCAACGAGACCCGTCCGAGTTGGCTATTTGTTTCCAGTCATCAACAGTCCAATGTCTGTGTTGACGGGCCACAGCGAGGCGTAAAACTTTGTGTCGTGCAGCCATCAAGGGTACACGAGTGGGCCTTCAGCTCCGAACGGAAAACTTCAGCCTCTTAACCCATTACATCCACAGTAACTCAATACAGAAATTAACAAGCGTCATCAAGTGAAGAACAGCATAAGAACGTCAACAAATTTCACTATCTGACTGCGTACAGCGCCGTATTTTCACATGGTGACTGAAACTGTAACTATATTTTTCCAGCTTAATCTGCGAGCGCGCATATTAATGAACATATCTACAATGTTTCAGCGTCCTGCGATTCATACAGCCTACATTGAAGCATTCCGATCACCCTTAGTTTAATTGTAATCACCCGGTACTATCGTTCTTCTGCCCCTGCCTCTCTTGCCTCTTGATCAGCAAATGGCTCTGAGCACTATGCGACGTAACTTCTGAGATCATCAGTCGCCAAGAACGTAGAACTAATTAAACCTAACTAACCTAAGGACATCACAGACTGTAGCGCCTAGAACCGCACGACCACTCCGGCCGGCCTTGATCAGCAGTTTTGTCCAAATAATATATTGGCCTATGCCATTACTAGCTTGAGGTTATGTTTTGATATTTGTATTGTTATACTTTTAATCCTTGAACGTAATATAAGAATTATTAGTTCATACCTTCAATCTACTTCAGTATGATTATAATAAGCTTAATGATGGTTAGTTTGTCTATAGCCTAGAGACTTTAACCAATATGTGTATAATATGTTCGCAGTGCTACATCAGTGTGTTTAGGAGTTTTTACTAATATATTTAGAGTCTAAAACAATGGGTGTCCTTAGTAATTGATAGTCCCAGGTCGTATTCAATTAACATTTATTTTGATTCCAAATGCGCAAAATACAACTGGATTGCACTTCTTGACTAACTGTGTCAATCCAGTACAGACGAATTTTATCACAGCTTAATGATTGGTAAGCAGTAATGATTAAGTAGTCACTGCCCATGTACAAACGCTTAAAAGATAATAAGTTCCACAGAAGGAGTCACAATTACCGGAGTCACTGAACTAGATTACAGTACGAATGATTAGTCTAATACTTAGCACTGGAATGTTTTCCTATAGTGCGATAAAGTCAAAATTCCGTTCAGCAGTGTTATCACACCTATTACTGAGCACATTAAATAGTCTACAGCAATTACCGAGCCCAGGAAATAGTCTAAATTCTCCACAAGGGTACTAGTGTTGATGCAACGATTCCACGGCAGGCCAAGTCAAAGGAGGAAAATTTATCTGGGTGGTGGATGTCAGTACTGGCTGCGGTGCGGCATTTTCGAGGTCGGATTCGTGCTGAAACCGCGTGGTGCAGGTCATGGAAGTCGCTATGCATCAGAACTGCTTGCAGTGACTCAACAAACTGAACTGCCGAAGACTGGGTGGGGGGCGTCCTAAACACGTGCCCGATGGAGACATATCTGCTTGACACTTGGATAGCACGTGATACGCGGAAGCGAAGCAGTGCACTCGATTATGGCGTTGTTGTCAGGGATGCGTTCGCTGCTGACGTCGAGGTTGGCACCTCTCGTTGCAAACTGGCGCCGCATATTTTCCTGGTTCTGCCTGTAGTTTTACTCCGAAACACACTAGCGCGTTTTGGCCAAAGTCCAGCGTTTTGCGGCTGATGTGTCGTGCATGCTTTACTGTTGACATCTGCATCTGCCAAGGGAGCGTCCTCCCCCCCCCCCCCCCACAGGGCTACAACACAGGCAGCTTGTCAACCACGTCTGTAATGCGGGTAGCCGCTTCTGCAGGCGAAGGCCTTGAATACCACAAAACATACAGCACATCTTGTTTTGCACATACATAAAATTTAGGCATTGCTGTTCCTGTACATCTTATACGTATTTAGACGTGAAACGGTCTTATATCTTTGCAAAAAATATTCTTTCACTATATAGAAGCTGTTTCTGACTCGAACGTACTGTTTACTAAGTCTTGTCTGGTGGTGGCCTAGGAAGCCTAAAGCTGGTTCACATAAATAGTATTGTGGAACATTAATATTGAACTTTTCAGTGCTTAGTACGATCATTCACTGAAACCCTCCAGTTTTTTCTGTCGCAAACTGTGCTTCTGCATCTATAAAGTTAGTCAGAATTTTACTTCAAGCTACGTCCATAACTTACTTGAAAAGAGGATCCTCCCTTCTCAGTTGACGCAGTAGTGGGTCACCGGAAGCGTATCGGGTGGACGGCGGTTAAAATTCCCATCTGGGCATCCAGATTTAGGTTTTACGATTTTTCCTTTTCCAGGGGTACGGCCAATTAACTTACCCAGTCCGAGCTTTCGTTTCAGCTCTGGAGAGCTCATCATCAACGAGACTTTAGGCCTTAATCTTCTTTAAATCCTTTCTCCTCCCACAGATGGTTGATTCCAGTAAAGATGAAAAGCATAAAGCTCCTGTACTGATATTTACCTCACGGTAAGGGCCAACCGCTTCATAAATGCGGTGCCAGAAACGAAATAGAGACTGTACTTTGTATGGTGAAAGAAAAGCCCTCATAGTTGGCAGCAGTGTCGCCATCTTTCAACTGAGAATCGTAAAAAAGCTGTGCTGGCAGTATCGAAGCTGAATGAAAGAAATCTATATTGTTCTGTTGGAAAGCAGGTTACTCGGCGAGGACAACGCCTGCAGATAACGACAGAAAACTCGTCGACACTTTGAGACAACACGACCCTACGACTCTGATAATTTTTCGTGGAGATCTCACGGATGTTGCTCTGATTATGGCGTTCTATGCGAAGACTGTTTGAGGCAGCTCTCCATGCTAGTCTATCCAGTGCAATGTAATTTATCTCTATATAGCAATTGCAACATAATCCCATTTGAAACTTCCTGTTGGATGCAAGATCAATTTTTCCTCTCCTGCCCCACACTTCCATACATTATCGAACTGATTATTCTTAAATATCTACTGAAGTGTCGTAACAACCTATCTCTGCTTTTAGTCAAGGTGTTCTCTAAACTATTTTTTTTCCTCATGTTGATTGTGTACCCCCTCATTAATGATTTAATCCACCCATCTAATCCTCAGTATTGGCCTTTAGCATCATATGTCAAATACTTCTATTACTTTCTTGTGTGAACTGCTTATCGTCTACGATTCACTTCCGTAGAAAGATACATTCCAGAGAAATACCTTCAGTAAAGGTTTCCTAACATTAGAACACCTACCCAGTTTTACTTAACCAGCCTGCCCAGGTTAAATGTTTATTCATATTCTTTGCGCCCATGTCGTCCTTCTCTCTCTCTCTCTTTCCCTCTCCTCCGCATCTCTCCCTGCCTGTCCCCTTCTACCCCGCTATTTGTCCATCTCATTTCCCCCTCTCTCTGTCCACTTCCTCCACACCTTATTCTCTGTCCATCTCCTCCTGCTCCCATCTCTGTCTTTCTCCTTGCCACTCTATTCCAACCGAAGATCACAGTCCTTCGGTGCTAATTTATGGCAGTACTGTGGTTTCCACGAACGAAAATTGAACCCTTTGTTCAGAACAGTTCGGACTGTTGTGTCGGATGAAACTGCTTCCGCGAGATACCTGTCTTTGTGATTTCGAGCACTTGGGGTGAGCATGTCCTGAAACACTTGCGTATTTTCCTTCTACGTGGATGCTGGGGGACGACTGTTTCTCCTGGCTAAAGTCTCCTGGCATGCTTGGAACTAGAGTACCATAAGGCTGTTTAGCCAACAGTCCTGCAGTCTCAGATATACTCCATGTCTTCCAAGTCAGAATATTAGCATCTGGAAAAGCTTCAAGGCCACCATAATCTGCTTGATTGCCCCACACAACAGCAAGTGTGAGCCAAGTACTACCTCCAAACACTGCCTGTACATCACAGGTAAAGTTCAGATGTAGTCCACGAAATACATTGGGGCCTCCAATTAACTGCTGCTTATTAAATTGACCTGCAAAGTCAATATCAATAGCCTTCAAGCTGCGATAGACAGGTACACTGCGCCGCCAGAATTTAACCAAATAGTTAGCATATTGTGACCTCCAAGTGAAAAGAAATAAAAACTACGGAGTACATAGTGAAGTGTATATTGATTTTTATCTTAAAACTACATTACTCGTAACTGTAATTTTTATTTTACGTACACTGTACTTTCACTCTGTTCAAAATAAAAGGTCAAAAAATTTGTTTTTAAGTTATAAACTTGCTAAATAGCAAATAAGAAATATTTGCTAGGTTTTTGTCTTGTGTTTGATTTTTAGATGTCATTTTTTTCTCCTAATTATTTAAGAGCTTATGACAAGCTTCAGCTTACAATATTTAATATATTGTTGAATAACGTGGTTCACTGTGTGGGCACGCTCTACAACATTATTCATGCGAAATTTTATTTTCATAGCTTTAATCGCGAACGAGTTACTGATACCTAGGTATTCAAAACCGTCGATTACTGGAAAGTGGAACTAAAGGTTTGCATGTCATTTTCTTCTCAGTTATAACATGTTAAAACTTTTCAGCTCCATAGTCTTGCTATTCTTTCGTCTTCTTTAGTATTCTTTCTTTACTTTGTTATTCTGGCGTCTTTGCCATGCTTTCAGCAGACTTTTAAGTTTCAACCGCACGTTTATATCCACTCGTAGCAGCCCACTTTTCGTGTTGTCCCCAATTTTGGTGCCTAGTCTGTTAATGATTGCCGGCCGAAGTGGCCGTGCGGTCCTACGCGCTACAGTCTGGAGCCGTGCGATCGCTACGGTCACAGGATCGAAACCTGCCTCGGGCATGGATGTGTGTTAAGTCCTTAGTTTAGTTAGGTTTAATTAGTTCTAAGTTCTAGGCGACTGGTGACCTCAGAAGTCTAGTCGCATAGTGCTCAGAGCCATTTGAACCACTCTTTTGTTAATGATTTTTAATCTGCATGTTCACCATTAAAGCATACTATGGCGTCCATCAAACCAATGTGAAAAGCTGACAACCCAACAGAAACAAGAACGCTCATGAAAAACGTAAGTAAACTCAAGTAATCTACTTGCATCGACAGGAAGATCAATTGCAGTAAGTCTCTGTTCGCAGTACCGTCCATAAGTTCTTCAACGATATTACACAAACGGGTTTCTATGGAAACAACTGTGACAAAATTAAATAACGACACTTTGTACACAAGGTTTTATGTCTGACAGTAGTGTGACACTTGGGCATTAACGAGCAGTATCTGCTTTCGAAAGAAATTTAAACACGAAAATGTTGAGGTACTATATAGAAAGTACATATTTTTAAAATCATGAAGAATCACAGAATTTTATTAAATAAAAATATAGTTTGTCTCTAATGATGTCCAGATCCCTTTAAGTGTTAAAAAAAAGTTATAAACAGTTTTCAGTAGGGAGTTAATTCCGGCTCACCCTGTACGTCGTTTGGCTGGTAGCCACGTGGAAAAGATTAGTCATGGTGTTTTCATTTGGCGTTCTCCTTTAGCAGTACGATGTACCTTCTCCAGACTTGTGAGCAGTGATAAGAGAGAGGAGAGATGACGTTTCAGGCTTTACGGTAGGCCGTGAGGTCCGCGTACTTGTGACGGCGAACAATGGAGACGGAGACGTGCGCACAGCGGTGGGCGCTGGGGGCTGGGGGCTGGCGAGCGGCCCGCGATCCGCCGCCGATTATGCCGCACTGCGGACGAGCCGGGGGCCGGAGGCGGAGGTGGAGGCGGCGGAGCCCCGCCTGCTGAAAAATGGCCGCCGCCAGCGCTACAGACAAAACACTGTGCCGCCACGCTACGCCGCCACTACAGTCGCCAGGATCTGCGTCTATAAGCGGGCTCTGACGCATCACACGGCATGGACATATCCAGCTCAGCGGGAAACTTCAAAATGTTCCAAAAATTACACAACAAATTGCGTCAATTTCTTACAATAATATATTTTGTTCGTCACTGTACGTTTTCTGCTACATCTGTACTCTGTACGCCAATTTACAGTGTGTCACAGGGTGCATGTTATGTATCACAGTCTCTGTGCCTCACACCTCACCCCTATCCATTGCACCATCAGTTGGTATTCCACAATGAGGCGCGCAAAGAACGATTGTAAGTCTGCTTTCATAGCGACTGTAAGAGAACCAACACTGATGAGAAGAAACGTTAAGAACACAAGTTTAATAGCATGTTGGTCCACCTTTGTATGTCCGTGCAGCGACGATTCTACGTGGGGTGGAATTGGCAGGTCCTTAGTAGGTTTCCAGAGATATGTGACACCAGATGTCTCACAACATGTCACGTAAATCCTGTCGGTGATTTGAGGGCGCATACCTGGTACCCGTTAGCGTTCTAGATGTGTTCCATCGGGTCAGATCTGATGAATGTGATGACGAAGACGTCAACTCGGTTCACTGTCAAGCTCCTCAAACATATGCTGACCAAAAAACATAGCAATACCAAAGAATAATTGATGTAGAGAAATGAAATTTCGGTCTGCAGCTCGTTGTCTCGCGGTAGCATTCTCACTTACCGAGCACGGGGTCCCGAGTTCGATTCCCGGCGGGGTGAGGGATTTTCGAGTGCCCCGAGATTATTCGGTGTTGTTGTGTCGTCTTCTTCACCATCATTTATCCCCATTTCTCTCGGAGGAAGGCAACAGCAAACCACCTCTATTAGAACGTTGCCTCCGGGCTGTCAAGATGCATGAGATTTCATTTCCAATGAAATGTCGGGGATATATTTGCGTAGGTAATATACTTAAGAAATTAACACTGCAGGAACACAGGTTAATATAAGCGCGAGATAAGCCATTTCAAATATGAAAAGCTGATACATTAATAAGCAGTATAACAGCTAGAATGCTGCAAACTTGTAAAAGTGCATGCATTGTGATGCCCCATATGTGCTCGACTGGCGCTAGTTGTCATGATCGATTAGATTAAGGCAACACGACGCCACTCTATACAGCATGTTGGATCACGACAGTGGTATATGGGCGAGTGTTATCCTGTTGGAAAACACACCCTGGAATATTGTTTATGAACAGCAGCACAACGGGTCGAATCACCAGACTGACGATCAGATTTGCAGTCAGGGTGGACGGGATAGGTACAAGAGTGCCGTCATGTGAAATCGAATCCCGGACCACAGATCCGTGTGAAGCTCCAGCGTGTCTAGCATGCAGACAGGTTACTTGCAGGCCCTCAGCTGACCTTCTCATATCCAGAACACGGACATCACTGACACCGAGGCAGAACCAGCTTTCATCAGGAAAGCAAAAGAGACCTCGATCCTGCCTTTCTATGAGCTCCCGCTAAAAACCACTGAAATCGAAAATGGCGGTGGTTTGGGGTCTGTGTAATGCGCGCTACAAGGCTTATGGCTCGGAGCTGTCCTCGAAGTAACCGATTTGCAAAAGTACGTTGTGGCAGTGTGGTGCCAACTGCTGCTCAGATTGCTGCTGCAGATGGAATACGTTGCACCACAGCCATATGCCGAGCACTGCCACGTGACCGTCCAGTACCCGTTCTTCTTGCGACCGTTCATTCTCGTGAATACCGCTGCCAGCACACAGTGGCAATATTTCTGCAAGTCTTTCTACAGCTTCGCAGAAGGAACTACATACTTCTCACAGCCGTATTACACGACCTCGTTCAAACTCAGTGAGATATTCATAATGACCTCTTTGTCGCCTTAAAGGCATCCTTAACGAACATCAACCCACCACGTCCATCTCTAACGCTCACGACCGCTGCATCGTGTATTTAAAGCAAGTCTGAGTTGTATCTTGACTACTAGCTACTAGCACAAACTGTAAACAGGCATCATGTTTCAGATGTAGAAACACGCCTGCCAACTTATGTTGGACAACTCCCTCTTTATGTGGGAATTTTTTCCCGTCAGTGTGTGCAGCATAATTCCGGCCCTCTGGCATAGGTCGTTATTCTGCTGGAAGATGCCAACGCCGTTGGAAAAGACAGAAAGCGTGAAGGGATGCAGGTGGTCCAGAATTGTGTTCACACCCAGTCCATAGCTGTCATGGCGCTTTCTTCGATTGCTGCCATAGGTCCCAGGGAAGCTTAGGTGGATGTCCCCTCAAACACACCACCGTCCTCACGGTAGTGGCGCGTAGTACAAGCAGCCTTCGCGTGGGTAACGGCCTATCCCAACACGACCATCGGTATGCTGTGTAGACGCGTACTAACTAAGGCAACCACTTCGTTGGCAGAGATTTATTAGTGTGTACGGACAGCAAATCGGAGACAACGAAGCGGTTGCCCTTGACTGTGGTTCGGTCCACTGACAATAACATCAAAGCATTGGTGGTTGGTTCTCCTCGGGACCCCTATCCTAGTGTGAATGCCGGGTAGAATATTGGTTGGTTCAGTGGCGATTTCTTGTGTCTCTATAATCTGTGTATTTAAGTTTTAAGGAGAGCTACTAGCCGCACTTGGTATGTTTTATTGGCGGGTTTCGAATGAACCAAGAACATGATCAGAAAGTCTGGAATTTGTAGTATCAAGTTAAAAATAAGGTATACTGAGTGCAAGTTGTGGCTCTCCTGAAAAACGTAATTTCAACAGCTGGTGTTGCGACGGGTCAGGCTCTTATCGCGCAGTTTCCTTTCCCTGAAAGAAAATCCACCTACCTTGTTTCTTAGGTAGTTGCTGCACTCGCCTCTCCTGATAGCAGCTACTGGAAAAATTGCAGAAAAGCAGTGTTGAAGAAACTGCAATTTAATAGCCGCTCACCGGAGGCCGCGATACATGTTTGCTGAAATACAATCTATGAGCAATCTTCCTAAATAAATTGAGTTATTGGAATGGTAGTAATTGTTTACTCAAACGAGAACGCGAAGTTGGTAATTCTATTTAAGCTCTTTATTGTCTTTAAGCCTGATCATCAGCCCGCTAATCTACGTTTGAAGAAAGTTCAGTTCACAATTCTATCCACACTCAAACCCCGCCAGAATTAGCTTTCAAAGTTGCGGAATTTACTTAACTGCAACACAGACGATTTTCTAACATACACGTTTGCAGTCGATGTTCAATAATAGTTCGTTTTTTAACGTTAATGCTCGCCATAAGCACTTAGTAAAAGTTTACAAAGTACCGCCACGCTTTTAATTATTAAAGTTACTCGCGTCTTTCGCGGAACGAAAAGTCACAACTCGCTCAAACTCACACTACGCGTTACTGGACTCTTCCAGTCTCAAATCGCACAGTACCGAACCGATGAAGCCGTTTTATGACTTCATTTTACACATTATTCGCGAGGACACATCAAGCATGTCTCTTCTCGATCACAGTTCCTTCGCGACTCCTCATCCACTCGCCACTCCTCTCCTAGTCTGCTAACCGTCCTCGCATCTCATTGGCTCACACATCACACAGCCAATCAGAATTAACTCTTTGGGTGCGCCTCGCGCCAAAATCTAGCACGCACCAGTCATGACTTCTGAATCATTTACGTCATGATTTCTTGTTACACAAAATTTACTGTATAATTTAACAAACCGAAAGGAAAACTAGACTTTACTTTATTTCCAGAAATTATTTAAATACTCGCGAACGTTCTGGCTGCTTGTACAATACCATACACTCTTGGACATCCGACATTCACTAAGATGGGGAACCACTGGCGACTCTGTTCCCACGGTTACATCGTCTGAACACTTGCGAGTTCCAACCTAGATTTTATACACTTGCAAAGAATGGCGAATGTCCCTCTTTCATTCACTCAGGCACACTCATTCACTCTCACCTACTCATATAAAATAACTGTTCACAAAAATTCAAAACATTTATGGTTTTAACAAAGTTATAGGTGAATTTCTAAAAGTAAAATTCTCAAAATAAATACAAAAGCACGGAAGGTGATTTTGTTTCATAGTTGGATGGTCACTGAAGGTGATCTATACATAATGGTATTTATTTAGACTCGAAAATTGTAGAAATTTGCGTTTTCTGTAAGATTTTTCTAATTTCCAAAATATGCAGGTTTCAAAGCTCAAATTTGGATGACTTATTTTTATTCATAACAGAAACTAGTATATTAACTTTTAATTTCCTCAGGTTCCTCAGTTAGAAGTTATTAAAGATGAAAGTTCCACGTTATACACGCGGCTAGTTAGCGCACAGGTCTTACATTCTCACGGTACAGACATGCCATATGGTCGTGACGTCAGACGAACGGACACCGGTAATCTGCCCGCTACAGCACATATGCTAATCTGATGGCTACTTTACAGTCTGTCTACATTTCACAGTAAATATTTGATAGAAAACTGTGCGCTCGCACTAGTTGCGACGCCACACACCTCCTGAGGAAACTAAATTTTTTCATTCATGACAAACTTTTAGTTTTCTAAAAAAAATTTCTATTAAAGATTTACTCAAACAGCTATTTAACATTTATAGTTCCTGTACATCAATCATCCACTTATACCTAGGGCTGACGACCTACAAAACATCTTATATCTAAACATGCACTTTTATCATCATTCAAAAAAAAATTTTTCAGATTACAAAATTCTATTTACAAATTCCTGAAAGAGAAAACAAACCTAAATACTATCTTGATGTACGTCACACGCACACTAACACTACTATCGCTATGGTGAGCGTCACTTTTTTACCACTTACACTTAAGATTTTGATAGCACTCGTAGTTCGACCGGGTCCTGCTTGGGAGGTCCATTTCAAGTCTCGTGCTACCACCTCTGTTTACTTCGGCGCACCTGAAACATCAGCTGGCCTCAGTTCCCTTTCTAACTGCTACGTCTTAACCTACAGCAGCGATAAATGGCGCTATCTGCTTGACTCTAAAGTCTCATATTTTTGATAAAATTTACTTTACAGTATGTACAATTTTCAAATTTTTTTTTTTTTTTTTTTTTTTTTTTTTTTTTTTTTTTTTTAAGTGAAAAGTGAATTGACTTTCCTAATGCAGTACCGAAGTGGCACATTTACTCTTTAATTACTTCTTCATCTCATAATCAAACAAGTTATGGTTACATAAGAAATACTAAGAAAAACAATTCCTACAAATAGTTCACAAATACATAATAAATCTCCGCCAGCACTGGTGACTCTCCAGTTCCTGTACAATACACAACAATATAAAATATACACAAAATTATCAATATTACAATTCTGTCTCCAG
Source organism: Schistocerca gregaria (assembly GCF_023897955.1). Taxonomy (NCBI): domain Eukaryota; kingdom Metazoa; phylum Arthropoda; class Insecta; order Orthoptera; family Acrididae; genus Schistocerca; species Schistocerca gregaria. The sequence goes on from NC_064924.1 coordinate 41,591,617, forward strand.
GCAATCTCCTGTAGTCCTGTATCATAAATTAAACACTGAAAAATACATATTTACTTATTCATTTATCAACACTACAATCCTTATACTAATCTCTACGACAAACTTGGGGAGCTTTGTGTGTCTCTGGTCAAAAATGGAATCGATGTCATGGGTACTTTCCTCATCTCACATATCTGGAGTTACTTCAATTTCTTGTCAACATCAGGTTTTCTCTAGTCACATTCGGGTTTAATTTACAACTCTCATACTCATACTTCACACACTCAGGTTAGTATTTGTTAAAGCGTTTCCTACTAATCTGCGAAACCTCGTTACCCATACTTTCTAACATACATCCACCTCCTGAGTTACCAACGTCGCCTCAGCTTTGTTTACATTCGTAGCCTCACTTCCTTTTGTTTACAAACATCTCCTCTGTTTACCAACAAACGCCACCTCTGGTTACCAACATTAAGCTTTTTATTTACTCACCTTCGTAGCCTCACTTTTTCCTAATATCGAGCTAGCCAAACACTATGCTCATTCTTTCTCCTTTTCTCACATATTTCTCTTCATTTGACAGTCAGTCCTGCTGCACTGTCCCTTTAACTTAACTTCCTTTACCCCTTTGACAGTCAACCTTGTTGCACTGTACCTTTACTCATTTTACCACTAAATCACCTCCTGAGGCTCTGACTTCATTAAACAGACAGTTTTGCTGTACTGCTCCATTTCCTTTCCTAAACATTAGCTTAATGCTACGTCTTAACATATCGTTCTGTTACTTAACAAACAGCTTCCATGTTCGTCACCATATTTTCTGAGGCTCTTACATTTCTTAGTTATTTTACCTTTCTAAGGGCATTACTCACACCTTAGGCCAAACATTTACTTTACTGAGACTTATTACTTATCTGAGGTATCTTAATCCTTTTTGATTTTCTCTTACACTCATTCCTTACGCTTAACCTATACTGCACTGAGGTTCTTTCCTACTCATTACTTAAACACTTTATCACTTAAAAACTACGATAGAGAAGAAGGAAAGACGATAGAATTTTAGTTCTGAATGAAAGAAGAGGTAGGTTGACAATACGGAAAAGAAAGTGGAAGAAATATTGTCAAACGACTCGAGACCTAGTGCTCGTCACGCACTTAGCTCTGCAAAGAGTGCAAAGCTCTCTGAGGTAACTACTCACTCCTGGCCACGTCTCTCTTTAGTAATTTCTCCTCGATCCTATTTCTGACACTCACAAGCTCAGACGGATCCTCTACTTTTTTTGCCACCGTACTCATTATAGCCCTCCAAGAATTTCTCTGTTTTACAAATACATATAGGAAAATCATTCTGCTCAGGATCCTCACATAGCTGCTTACCGATGAAAGGTATAGTAATTAGTTTACCCTTAATTTTTACCATAACATCATTGGTAGAAAAATTCACCCATCCTTCATATTTATTCAAAAAGTCAGCCCCCACCAATATGTCTACACTCAGTCCATTTATAACTAAGAAGTTCTGTCTTATTTCTACTTCCTTAAATGCTATGGGTAGAAACACTTCCTGTTTTACTGTCTTCTTAGTCTTACCGGTTGCTACTACAATGTTCAAGCCACTTACTGGCATCTTAACAATCTGTTTACTGTTAGGGAGTTCATTTACCAAGTTCTGGGATACTGCACAGACTTCCGATCCAGTATCAATCAAACATTTAACTGGTTCATTTAATACTCTTAGCTCTACTATCGGTTGCCCTAAGTACTCTTTATTTATTTTGGGTTCTGCTTCCTCCAATAAATCTTGCACAATTTCTCTCCTTTCGAAGCCTGTCTTTTGGGTGGCAATCACATTCACACTTACAGGGTTTATTTCATGCTTATTATCACCCTCAATTCTAGTGGCAGCTCCTATTAGCCTATCCACTATTGCTAAGTCAAAACATTTTTCCAATGTTTCCCCTTCTTTCTCATTAACCTCCTTTTCTACGACCCTATCCAAGGCGTCGTCATTAACCTCTACCTCCTCCTCTAATCTATCCTCTTCTTCGTAACTATCTACAACATCAATTATCTTATCAAGCACAGTCACAACCCTGCCATTATTACTGTTCTCACCCCTATCCGACAGCTCTTCATTAGTTCTACTGTGCATGTCTTTCTGATTATTACCCTTATAACTAGTACTTAGTTCTTCAATAAGTGGCTTCTTATGATTATTCTTACAGTTAATTGGTTCATTAACCTCCACTTGACTTAAAGCTACTATCTCTGTCTGTTTTACGTTATCCTCCCTAAATTTTGTAGCAACAACATTTATGTTAGGTGGTCGTTCAGGCTGCTTTCTTATGAATGGTTTTGCCAGCGGATTTAACTTTAAACGCTGTTGCCTACGATCGCCAGCACACTCGTAGACAATTAATGGTTTTCCGAGCGCGGTGCGTCATCACTATGCCTCCAGCTGACCGCCTCACCTCCTGACATCTGTCGGCCGCTGTCATACTGCTCGCGTTCATTGAACCTGTTAACATATGTTCTTCCTCTACCACGTGAACTGCCACGGTATCCGCCGCCTCTCTGAACACCCATCCTATTAATGTTTACATCCGCGCGATTGTCATTCTGCCTAGCAGGCGGGCGATGCTCCCTCCTCATGTTTTCTTCTTCTTTTTGGACGGATTCAACCCTTTCTAAATACTGTACGAACTTGTCAATGTTATCTCGGGGCGCAGATATGATCTTAGTTTTCCAGTTCCACGGTAGCTTATTTTCTACCCCTAATATGATCTGTTCTGTTTCTAACTTATTACTAAGGTAGGACAGAGTTGTTACCCACCTTTGAACAAATCGTTTGATGCCCTCTCTCTTGGGGTCATACTTCTCTCCCGACCAGAACCGATTAAGAACATCCATCTGTTTTCTCTTTCCCCAGTATTCCTCAAAGAACGCTAATTTAAATTCTGACAATTTCGCGTATTTTTCAGAGGCTAAATTCCCCCATACTCTGGCCTCTCCCATCAAATTTGAAGTGATAAAGCCTATCTTTTGTTTATCGCTCCATACTTTCGGCAAAACGTCTTCAAAATCGTTCCAAAATTCTCTGGGGTGCATGTTCTTACTTGGGTCAAATTTTAAAAACTGTCTGTGGGTAACATACGCAACCTCGGTAGATTCAATTATTCCACTGGAAATTATACTACCACTATGGTTAGAAACACACTGTTCTACTTTGGTTAGTCTGCATTCATGCCCACAAAGTTGCTCATTCACACTTTCACTGAAATGGCTTATGTGAGTCTCTAAATTATTGACCTTATTTACAACTTGCTCTCCAAGTTTCTCACACCGAATTTTGGTATCATTTACTTTACATTCTAAGGCGGCATGATTAATTTCATTGGAATTCTCTACCACTTTTATGTGCTCACATACTTTATCTAATTCTGCATCAACATGGGATTTAAATTGCTGTTGATCCTCAGTAACCTGTTCGATTCGTGTCGTCAATTCACTTTGCACTTGAACAATATTTTCTGTACATTCTAGTTTAACCTGCTGTATTTCAACATTTACTTTACTACTGAGCACTGCTAAATCTTGCTTCCAACAGTCTCTGAGATCGGATATTTTGGAATCTAAATCAGCGCCCATTTTAGTCATCTCATTACTTAAATCAGATCCTAATTTAGACATTTTTGAATCCATTTTACTTGACATATTAGTTTCCATTTGTGACATATTAGTTTCCAATTTTGATATACTGGAATCCATCTTACTTGACATATTGGAATCCAACACGTTCATCTTAGTTAATAGATTCATCAGCATACTGGCGACATTATCCTTCGCCCCCTCATTTGCTGATACAATGTCCCTATTAACATTAACTACCGGCATGGGTAACTGTAACTCACTGGGCACTGACATATTTGGATCTGACTCCAAACTATAATTAACATAGGATGAATCAGTCAAACTACTACTGAAATTGGGTTGAGACACGTCTAAACTAAAATTCATGGGGTCATTTTCCCCTGTCTCCATCCCACTATCACAACTTAGTTCCGCCTTTTGTCACTTGGTTGAAACTCAGCCATTTTTCTCAGTTTGACTCCACAAACACACAAAGTTTTCAAAAGCACTGTACTTAACTTTGTGCTTCGGCGTGCTGCGTTGCTGCTAGATGAAACTGCGGGTCCGTTCACCATACACTGCAATGCTGTACCAGTTTCCGGGCCCCCGCTCGAATCAGCGCTGCCAACTGCCACTGCTGTCGTCGCCTCTGCGTAGTCTCCGTAGCTCGTCGTCTGCCAGACGCCGTCGTAGACTGCTATTCCAATCGGCGCGTAGTCACCGAAAAATTCTTCCGTTCCGTACAACACATTACAGTTCACGGACACTTTCACTGTCCTTCCTATTCACGTGGCGATATCAATTTGTACGCTACACAGTTCCTACACATAGCGAGCACTTCTGTATTGTCCGGTAATTGTCACTACTGCTTTTTTTTGAAATTCACTGGAATTTACTATTTTTATTTCCCGGCCGATGCACCACTTGCGACGGGTCAGGCTCTTATCGCGCAGTTTCCTTTCCCTGAAAGAAAATCCACCTACCTTGTTTCTTAGGTAGTTGCTGCACTCGCCTCTCCTGATAGCAGCTACTGGAAAAATTGCAGAAAAGCAGTGTTGAAGAAACTGCAATTTAATAGCCGCTCACCGGAGGCCGCGATACATGTTTGCTGAAATACAATCTATGAGCAATCTTCCTAAATAAATTGAGTTATTGGAATGGTAGTAATTGTTTACTCAAACGAGAACGCGAAGTTGGTAATTCTATTTAAGCTCTTTATTGTCTTTAAGCCTGATCATCAGCCCGCTAATCTACGTTTGAAGAAAGTTCAGTTCACAATTCTATCCACACTCAAACCCCGCCAGAATTAGCTTTCAAAGTTGCGGAATTTACTTAACTGCAACACAGACGATTTTCTAACATACACGTTTGCAGTCGATGTTCAATAATAGTTCGTTTTTTAACGTTAATGCTCGCCATAAGCACTTAGTAAAAGTTTACAAAGTACCGCCACGCTTTTAATTATTAAAGTTACTCGCGTCTTTCGCGGAACGAAAAGTCACAACTCGCTCAAACTCACACTACGCGTTACTGGACTCTTCCAGTCTCAAATCGCACAGTACCGAACCGATGAAGCCGTTTTATGACTTCATTTTACACATTATTCGCGAGGACACATCAAGCATGTCTCTTCTCGATCACAGTTCCTTCGCGACTCCTCATCCACTCGCCACTCCTCTCCTAGTCTGCTAACCGTCCTCGCATCTCATTGGCTCACACATCACACAGCCAATCAGAATTAACTCTTTGGGTGCGCCTCGCGCCAAAATCTAGCACGCACCAGTCATGACTTCTGAATCATTTACGTCATGATTTCTTGTTACACAAAATTTACTGTATAATTTAACAAACCGAAAGGAAAACTAGACTTTACTTTATTTCCAGAAATTATTTAAATACTCGCGAACGTTCTGGCTGCTTGTACAATACCATACACTCTTGGACATCCGACATTCACTAAGATGGGGAACCACTGGCGACTCTGTTCCCACGGTTACATCGTCTGAACACTTGCGAGTTCCAACCTAGATTTTATACACTTGCAAAGAATGGCGAATGTCCCTCTTTCATTCACTCAGGCACACTCATTCACTCTCACCTACTCATATAAAATAACTGTTCACAAAAATTCAAAACATTTATGGTTTTAACAAAGTTATAGGTGAATTTCTAAAAGTAAAATTCTCAAAATAAATACAAAAGCACGGAAGGTGATTTTGTTTCATAGTTGGATGGTCACTGAAGGTGATCTATACATAATGGTATTTATTTAGACTCGAAAATTGTAGAAATTTGCGTTTTCTGTAAGATTTTTCTAATTTCCAAAATATGCAGGTTTCAAAGCTCAAATTTGGATGACTTATTTTTATTCATAACAGAAACTAGTATATTAACTTTTAATTTCCTCAGGTTCCTCAGTTAGAAGTTATTAAAGATGAAAGTTCCACGTTATACACGCGGCTAGTTAGCGCGCAGGTCTTACATTCTCACGGTACAGACATGCCATATGGTCGTGACGTCAGACGAACGGACACCGGTAATCTGCCCGCTACAGCACATATGCTAATCTGATGGCTACTTTACAGTCTGTCTACATTTCACAGTAAATATTTGATAGAAAACTGTGCGCTCGCACTAGTTGCGACGCCACAGTGTTTCCACTGCAGGTACTGCCTGCTCTCGCTAGGAGTGTGTATCTTTTATGTTTAAAAACAGTGGAACATGGATACAGAGTTAAAACTGATAGAGTTTATCGTGAACTTGAATGTTTGTGGGTCCCTACTAACTTCGACTATCGAAACAAATTGTAATGGGTAGACGCTTGTACGAGATAAGTGAACCGTTAGAAAGAAATATACACGATGTGATAAAGAAAATGGAGTCTTTGTTAACACATTTTCCCCTTGAACAACAGAGGGAAACAAACAAAACTGGAACCGATCATTAATCTTTACGGTGGAAGTGCAGGACTCCTAAAAGATCTTTGGAAATTTTATGACCTACAAAACTCAATAAGAATTGCCAATCTGTAGATTTGATTCGGAAAAAACATCATGAAATAGCCCATGTTCCAATTCAACTTTTAATTTAGACATTAATTTTGTCCCATGACACAGACCCTACTTATTAAAAGAGGGATCCTCAAACCAGCGTCCTTTCTTATTCTTTTTCTGATGACCAGCTTCTTACAATAAAATAAGTGCTGCAGAGGCGACGACTGCTGAGTCATCTTCTTTCATCATAATATCGGCCGGTGAAATTGTAATTAAAACGCTACTTTCTAATAGTAACGAAGTTATCTGATCCACCTGTGAGTCCAGGTGGCTGAATCCCTTGGGTACAAGCCGTTCGTTTGATGAGGATGACGACCCGAACGCCAATGCACTGACGATCAACATTCAGCCGAATCTAGTGTTTGTCGTTCGTTAGCCTTCGTTGTCCCACTGTATATGAGCTTTAACACGAAACGTCGTTCATCCGATTAGGCGACAAGCTTCAATTAGGTTCCTGTGCCCATGGCAGTAGTAATTGGCAATCTCGTTGAACCAACGAAGGAATACGCGGGAGTCCTCTGTTGCGCTGTACTGTATTCTTAGAAGTCCTTATAGCTTAATCATTATTGTACTCAATCGTCAGACCTTGTCATGGTTCGTGGTCCGCATGGCTCTCCCCCCCCCCCCCCCCCCACGTCGTTGGTTCGAATCCTCCCTCGGGCATGGGTGTGTGTATAAAGTAAGATTAAGTTGTGTGTAAGTTTACGGACCGATTACCTCAACAGTTTGCTCCCATAGGATCTTACCAAATTTCCAAATTTCCGTCGTCAGACCTGTCACAGATCGCCGCCTAACCTACTTTACACAGCGGACGAAGTTCCGACCAGATTCCGTTATGAGGCGTGGAAGGCGAACCCATTAACGCGCACTCGTGCCTTCGCCGTACAGCAGCAACTCACTGTAAATGATGACAATTGTACCATGCGGGCAGCGGCCCAGCTTCTCGGTTTCAGAAACGTTCGTTCTCAGCTGCTGGACATAACAATCTGCTCTTTGTCAAAGCAGCGTGTGTCAGTAGATGTTCCCATCTACTATTCGCGTTGTCGCCAGAACCATTGCCCCTTGGTCTATAATCCACACGCGTATTCCTCTTACCACGTCACGCGCCCGCATTGCACTAGGCGGACTTCCACATCGCTGTTGACGGCGGCCGTGATGTCCAGGCTAATCCGCGTAGACAGCGACTCAGAACGGGTGTCAGCTGATCGCAAGACAATGTGCACTAAAGCCGTCAACACACGCACCGTGAATTCGAACGTTGAGCGTGCCGAATTTCTGACGATATAGCGTGGGAAAAGCACGTTGGAATGTCTTTCCGAACGTGCAGAGCTATATATACACAATGTGATCAAAAGTATCCGGACACCAGCAAAAACAATAGTTTTTCATATTAGGTGCATTGTGCTGTCACTGCCAGGTACTCCACATCAGCGATCTCAGTAGTCATTAGACATGGTGAGAGAGCAGAATGGGGCGCTCCGCGGAACTCACGGATTTCGATCGTGGTTAGGTGATTGGGTGTCACTTGTGTTATATGTCTGTACGCGCGATTTACACACACCTAAGCATGCCAAGGTCTATTGTTTCCAATGTGATAGTGAAGTGCAAACGTGAAGGGACACGTACAGCACAAAAGCGTACAGGCCGACCTCGTCTGTCGACTGACAGACGCCGCCGACAGCTGAAGAGGATCGTAATGTGTAATAACAAGCAGACATCTGTCCAGACCAACACACAGGAATTCCAAACTGCATCAGGATCCACTGTCAGTTAATTTGGATGTCATGGTCGAGCGGCTGCTCATAAGCCACACATCACGTTGATAAATGCCAAATGACGCCTCGCTTGGTGTAAGGAGAGTAAATATTGGACGATTGAACAGTGAGAAAACGTTGTGTCGGGTAACAAATCACGGTACACAATTTGGCGATCCGATGGCAGGGTGTGGGTGTGGAGAATGCCGTGTGAACGTCATCTGCTAGCGTGTATAGTGCCAACTTTAAAATTCGGAAGCGGTGGTGTTATTGTGTGGTTGTGCTTTTCATGGAGAAGATACCTTGTTGTTTTGCGTGGCACTAACACAGCACAGGAATACATTGATGTTTTAAGCATCTTCTTGCTTCCGACTGTTGAAGAGCAATTCGACGATGGCGATTGCATCTTTCAACGCGTTCGAGCACCTGTTCATAATGCACGGCCTGTGGCGGAATGGTTTCACGACAATAGTGGACTGGTCTGCACAGAGTCCTGACCCGAGCCCTACAGAACACCTTTTGGATGGTTTGGAACGCCGACTTCCTGCCAGGCCTCACAGAACGACATCGATACCTCTCCTCATCGCAGCTGTCCGTGAAAAATGGGCTGCCATTCTCCAAGAATCCTTCCAGCACCTGATTGGACGTCTACCTGCGAGAGTGTAAGCTGTCATCAAGGCTAAGGGTGGGCCAACACCATACTGAATTGCAGCATTGCCGATGGAAGGCGCCACGAACTTGTAAGTCATTTTCAGCCAGTAGTCCGGATACCTTTGTTAGTGTAGCATGTCAAGATATGCTGAACATGCATTTGAACGTAGCCCAATAAAATGGAGAAATACCATCTACATCACACACCTGTCACACCTCTTCAGCACATAGTCACGGGACGCCATGTTTGCATTCAATTGAAGTGCATATGTATATATGCCGTTTCTAAACACTAGAAAATTGAGGATATCTCGAAAACCCTGTATTAATTATACACTCCTGGAAATGGAAAAAAGAACACATTGACACCGGTGTGTCAGACCCACCATACTTGCTCCGGCATACGGAGCTCCATCGCAGTCTTTAACACTGGTAGCATGCCGCGACAGCGTGGACGTGAACCGTATGTGCAGTTGACGGACTTTGAGCGAGGGCGTATAGTGGGCATGCGGGAGGCCGGGTGGACGTACCGCCGAATTACTCAACACGTGGGGCGTGAGGTCTCCACAGTACAGTTGTCACCAGTGGTCGGCGGAAGGTGCACGTGCCCGTCGACCTGGGACCGGACCGCAGCGACGCACAGATGCACGCCAAGACCGTAGGATCCTACGCAGTGCCGTAGGGGACCGCACCGCCACTTCCCAGCAAATTAGGGACACTGTTGCTCCTGGGGTATCGGCGAGGACCATTCGCAACCGTCTCCATGAAGCTGGGCTACGGTCCCGCACACCGTTAGGCCGTCTTCCGCTCACGCCCCAACATCGTGCAGCTCGCCTCCAGTGGTGTCGCGACAGGCGTGAATGGAGGGACGAATGGAGACGTGTCGTCTTCAGCGATGAGAGTCGCTTCTGCCTTGGTGCCAATGATGGTCGTATGCGTGTTTGGCGCCGTGCAGGTGAGCGCCACAATCAGGACTGCATACGACCGAGGCACACAGGGCCAAAACCCGGCATCATGGTGTGGGGAGCGATCTCCTACACTGGCCGTACACCGCTGGTGATCGTCGAGGGGACACTGAATAGTGCACGGTACATCCAAACCGTCATCGAACCCATCGTTCTACCATTCCTAGACCGGCAAGGGAACTTGCTGTTCCAACAGGACAATGCACGTCCGCATGTATCCCGTGCCACCCAACGTGCTCTAGAAGGTGTAAGTCAACTACCCTGGCCAGCAAGATCTCCGGATCTGTCCCCCATTGAGCATATTTGGGACTGGATGAAGCGTCGTCTCACGCGGTCTGCACGTCCAGCACGAACGCTGTTCCAACTGAGGCGCCAGGTGGAAATGGCATGGCAAGCCGTTCCACAGGACTACATCCAGCATCTCTACGATCGTCTCCATGGGAGAATAGCAGCCTGCATTGCTGCGAAAGGTGGATATACACTGTACTAGTGCCGACATTGTGCATGCTCTGTTGCCTGTGTCTATGTGCCTGTGGTTCTGTCAGTGTGATCATGTGATGTATCTGACCCCAGGAATGTGTCAATAAAGTTTCCCCTTCCTGGGACAATGAATTCACTGTGTTCTTATTTCAATTTCCAGGAGTGTATGTTTCTCTGATGAATTGATTGCAAACGTCATGCTGGTTGATAATGAGCTATTGTAACGAGCGTATTATCGAAGTAGGCCGTTTCAAGGCCACGACATACTGAGGATCCATCATAAACACATTTTTATTGGTAAAATTTAGTACAATTGAATGTCAGTTAATAACACATCCAAGATTAAATCTTTCATGACAAGGTAAGAAGTTAACTATTGCCAGAAACCACCAACGTTTGGTTTGAATCGGGTGTTGTTATGCTGGTTCACCTCTCACTGGATCCAATGATTTTTTTTCCTATCCTTCGCGTTTTATAAATAGGTTCTGATACTTTCTTATTAGTTTAATAAAAGTATATTCTATAATATTCGATGTTAAGTAAATACAAGTGCGCCCTTTCTGAGTGAGTTTATTCGATTGGTTTAATCTACAATACAGCTTGCACTACTTGCTGTAAGATATTTTCCACTTCCTTCTTTTTAGTTCTGAATTTCACACGTTGTTAAGATTCCGCTAGCCAATAGGGAAAATGATAAAGTAATAATGAACTTAGTGTTTTGCTAAAGTAGGAGGATGATGAAATAATATTTATCTTTTTTTTTTCTTTATTGAATTTCGATTCCGCCCTCTCGATGGGGGCAGGCTGGCAGCAGCTTACTACGCCGCTCTTCAGCCTACAGAATTTCTTTTAAAAAGATGAAGATAATAAATAATAAAAGCAGGCGATAAAATCGGTGAATTAAATTGTAAAAATTGCAGAAAATCGTGGAACTTAATACATAGAACAAAGGTTGATGATGATAATGAAATACATATGAAGCAGACAGTAATATTTATCTTGTGAGAGAAACTATCGTATACTTGTATGGCACTCTTTGCAATGGAGAACTCTCCTTTTTGCCCAATAAAATGTTCTCGGGTATTCAATTTTTTACATATGTGTACCACAGATACAACAACACAACTACTGTACGGACATGGACGGAAATGTGATTTTCAGTGGAAATGACAAAGGACTTTTACTCCCCCCCCCCATTTCGTAGAGTGATTTTCGACCCAGATGTAGCCGACAACTGCCTCTGGTGCGCGTTGCAATCACCCATATCACGCTCGGGCTCACGTACCGTGTGCACCAGTCGCACCGTGTTTGAGCGTTCAGCAGCACGCACAACTCGCCACACTCACCGTTGACGTTCCAAAGTACGGTCCGTGTGCCGACGGCTTAAGGCTCTGCGGAGCTCTCCGTGCTGCACCGGTTGAACCCATGTTTGTGATTCGTGGAATAGTCCTAGTCGATACACTTCTGAGTTACAGAGTGACAGTTACTGAACGATATAAAATAAACGTAAATTAGTTACAAACTACGGTGTGCACACAATTTATTCAACATGTAAATTTCGCTACAGATATTCAGATGTAGGTTACGACTTGTTCGACATGCCCGCCATCATTGGCTATGATGTGGCGCAGGCGAATAGCGAGATTCTGCACGACCCGCTGAAGTGTTGGAACATCTATGCTGTCCATGACCTGAATGGCTGTTTTCAGCTTAGAAATTGTTCTGGGCGTTATTGCTGTATACCTTGTCTTTAATATAGTCCCACAAAAAGGAGTCGCGTGTGTTCAGATCTTGAGAATATGGCGGCCAATATAATCCCGGTGTGGCCGGGCGCTTCTAGGAGCTTTAGTCTGGAACCGCGCGACCGCTAAAGTCGCAGGTTCGAATCCTGCCTCGGGCATGGATGTGTGTGATGTCCTTAGGTTTAAGTAGTTTTAAGTTCTAGGAGACTGATGACCTCAGATGTTATGTCCCATAGTGCTCTGAGCCATTTGAACTATCTGAATAAATTTCGAGAGCTCTGGGTGCCCAAATCACTCGCTCGTATTTCCCAAACCTGTCGCGAACAACTGTGGCCCGGCGACATGGCTCATTGTGACATATAAAAATTGTATTGTTGCTTGGGAACATGAAATCCATGAATGATACAGATGGTCGTCAGTAAGTGATCGGTTCAGTTGGACCAGAGAACCCAGTCCATTCCATGTAAACCTATCCCACATGATTATGGAGATGCTACCAGCTTCCACAGTGCTTTGCTGACAACTTGGGTCCATGGCTTCGTGGGGTCTGCGTCACTGTCAGCTCTTACCAACGTAACCCGGGACTCAGCTGACCAGACCACGGTTTTGGAGTTGTCTAGGGTTCAGTCGGTATGGTCACGAGCCCAGGAGAGGCGCTGCAGGCGATGTCGTGCTTTTTCCAAAGGCACTTGAGTCCGACGTCTGCTGCCATACCCAGCTGACGTCAAATTTCGCCCTATTGCCCTAACGTATACGTTTCTAGTACGTCCCATATTGTTTTCTGCGGATATTTCATACACTGTTCCTTATCTGTTAACACTGACAACTCCACAAAGCCGCTGTTTTTGGTCTTTAAGTGAAGGCCGCAGGCCACTGTGTTATCTGTGGCGAAATGTAATGTCTGAAAATTGGTATTCTCGGCACACTATTGACTCTGTGAATGTCGGAAAATTTAATTCCCTAACGAATACCGAAATGCAGTGTCTCTTGAGTCTAGCTCCAGCTACCATCCGCTTTCAGATTATGTTAGTTGCCGTCATGCGGCCGAAACCACGTCGAAAATGTTTCCACATGTTCACCTGAGCACAAAGGACAGCTCCCCCAACGCACTGCCCTTTTATACCTTATGTAGCAGTTACCACCGCCATCTGTATATGGGTAAATCGTTGTCCCATGTCTTTTGTTACCTCATTGTACTACTGTGGCTGGTACTATGACTGCAGACATTTACCTGTAAACAAAAGCTTAATTACATAACTTTATTCAAGCGCGGTGATAACTTTACGTATGCCCTCGTATACAAGAACAAGGATAACTCTAGTATTCTGTTCCAGTGCTAGATAATTTTTGATTGCTTCCATATGTTTGCTTGATTACCACCATCAGAACTCAGAAATAGCTCGTGACTTTTACTTACGGAACCCGTCTTTCGTTTTCGTCAGCATATTCACTTTTCGGTTCTTCCAAGAATTTAATTGACGGGTCACTGGAAAACAACTCTTCTTCGGACTGGTGTGTCTCCGTGCCACAGAAGAAACGGAGGTAGGTTAGGGCTTTCGAATCTCGTCCGATCATTTAGGTCATAGAACTCGTGGAGAGTGGAAGCAACCGCTACCGATTCCATAAAAGTACCCCGACGTCTAGCAGATGTGCCTCGCGAGAGAAAGAGAAATAGTAGAGGCAATTTTTGAAAATGAATCTATTTACTGGTAAATATACATTGGAAGGATTTTCTGCATTAACTTCATCAATCTCTGTGCACTTTTACCATTTCGTTACAAGCTTTTTAACTGCAACCTAGAGGAAGTTGATCGACATCGTTCACAGCCTCTGTTCGACCATCTCCACAATTGCATTATCCGACGAAACTTGGATTCACACAGGTGCACCTTCATCGCACCACACGGGGGAAAGTCTCTTGAACCTTGGTCAGGACGGTACGGAGGGTGATCCAGCGGCTCCAAACAAAGATTCTGAATGCATAAGACTGTTTCCCAAGCTACATTTTGGCGGAAAATATCCTCAAGCAAAACCACGTTTTCGAAAGTTTGCCTCTGCTCTTCGTTTTGATTTTAAATTTCACATCTCACAGAAACTCTCAGTGCCCCTTATTATTCACTGTTTGGCCTTTAGAAGTATAATAAATCAGCATTTGACCTTTCGTACCCAAACCAATGCTGAAGCCTGGCTTTGATCTTTTCTCTTGTCGACGAAAACGGATCGTTCCACACTATGCTCCCTCGTTTATTTTATACTTCGTAATGATGGACGCAGGTTTTATCAATTGGCACTATGCGACTGAGAAACTATTCTTCTGATTTTGCCCATTGTAAATGGTTTTTTGAAAGCCTGCTACTAAGAAAACAACGGGTTTGCTTATAAATATCTTTTCTGTTACCAGTCATAATTTTCTTTTATTCATACTTTACACGACGCGTTTCGGGAAATGATTCCCATTCTCAAGTGCGTTTTCTCTTTGTACTATGCCATCTTTAGATAATGTTTTCGATGTGTGAGGTTCTGCTTCCTTTCGTTGACTTTCAGTTTTCATCTGGTTCATATTCGCAGCCTGCACACATGTTAAACATCTCGCACAACTTTCAGTCCACATTATAAATTGAGAATAACTTACATATAAATTATTATGAATGTATACTGTGCACTGAATGTTGCGTGGGATGTTTAACACGTGTGAGATTCTGCTCAATTGGACCGTAATTAAACGTAGGCAAGAAAGAGAAGCAGAACCTCACACATCGAAAACTTTACGTAAAAGTGGCAAATTACAAAGAGAAATCACTCTTTAAAATGGGAATCATTTCCGAAACGCGTCGCGTAAAATATGAAGAAAAGAAAATCGTGACTGGTAGCAGAAAAAATAATTATAAACAAAACCCAAAGTCTGCTTCCTCTAGAAAACGCCTTACGTGTCATTTCGAAATTTACAAACATTCTTGTCTGTGTTTGTCTGCTGCGCGGTACTCAGCGATCACAAACTTTATGTTGGCTTAATGATTCGTGCAGGAATTCAGATGTTGCGCAATATCATCAAACCCGACATGATGATTATCACGAATCATTCGCAGAGCTGTCTCGATGGCATGTCCGTTTTCGAGCTAGAGGGCCTTCTAGACCGCTCTTCGTTGTAGTCCTGTGCATGTCCAGTAACAAAACTATTTGTTCGCTAGTAATATTTCCTATCATGAAGACAGTTGTCACCATACTGCAACTGCATTATGCGAATAGGTCTAATCTTCATATCTTCAGTTCCCTCAGAGTACATATAACTAAACAATAGCCTCATTTCTTCTTTGGTACGCATACTCTTCGGGTCACTCTTCATAAAACCGTTAGCGATAGAGATATTGAACCAGCAGCGATGACGTGCATGAACAACAATGAAGTTAATGCATGTCATTGTTCAGTCAATGATGTCAACTTATGCTGAATACTTCCATAACGTACCACACATGCTTGTTATTACAAAATCATATTTCCATAACAAGACTTGCAAAATCAGGATTCATCAAAAGGAATCATCCGAATTGGCACGTCTATATTTCTGAAACTAATAAACATGCACAATGAGTTTTATTTTTTGATGAACGGGAAACTCAAAACTTTGTTTTCATACTCTTTAGTAGGTGTTCAATCGGATCCCTTTGAGATGCTCCGTTTATGACAGCGCGGTACACAAGTTCTTCCCACACTGCAGCGAGCATGTCTTTAGTTAAAGCTTCCACAGCTGATGTTATGCGATGTCTCAGTTCATTTGTTGTTGTTGGTAACGGAGGCATATAAACAGAGTTTTTATAAACCGCCAGAAGAAATAAGCACGTACAGTCAGGTCCGGTGAACTTGGTGGCTCCTAATGTAAGCCTGAACCATCAAGACCAGCGCGGACGTTCCGCCGTTCAGTAGTCCTCTGATTTAAAAATTCCCGCACTTCCAGATGCCAATGTGGCGGTGACCCAACTTGTTGGTAAGCGAAGTCGTTCGAATCAGTTTCCAACAGTGGGAAAAGAACGCTTTCAAGTATATCGAGATATGTGCTTCCTGTAACCGTGTTCTCGTCAAAGAAATATGGACTGCACACTTTTCCCGTGAAACTGCACACAACACCTGTTGTACAACTTCATGTTGTTGTTCCGTACGCTTATTCTCACATTATGACGATTCACCTTACCATTTAAAAGGAATGTCGCCTCATTACGAAACACAAAGTGTGGAAGAAAGACGTAATCCTCCATCTTGCCAAAAACGAAATTACAGAATTCGGCACATTGTTTTTTTTTTTCACTTTCACGAAGAGCTTGCAGTAGCTGAAATTTGTATGGTTTCATGTGTAAATATCAACACTACACAAGCCACACGGACATCGGGGGCATGTTGAACTGTCGAGCTGCACGGCGAACGGGCTTCTGCAGACTCCTTGTGAAACCATGGCACATGCGTTCGACGCCTGTGTCAGACAATCGGAACAGCCCGGCGATTTACCTTTACACAAACAACCTGTTTCTCGAAACTGTTCATGCCATCCTCTAAAGCTTTGTGCCGTAGGAGGATCCACAACATACCTAGTACGAAAGTCACGCTGAACAGCTATTACTGACACGTACTACGCAAAACATAGAACACAAAACGCTTTCTGTTGTCCCGACACCAGTTTTACTAGAACTGAAGTGAGCGCACACTGCTGCTACCTAGCGGGAACCATGTAGGCTCTTTCCAACAGTACGTTGTTCACGCACTCGCTCGACATAATGGTTATGAGATTTTTAGATTGGATGACTCTTTTTGACACACCCTATTGTGATGTCGAAAAGACTACGTTTATATCCTTCCACCATAAGCTCAGTAGAAAAATAATTATCCAGCCCAGTACGCACGCAAAGATGAATCGTTACGCCTCTACAGATGGTGCAGCGATCAAGTCACGTGCTCATCCACTTGGGCAGTGCCTCTATGTCAGTATAAGGAGCTGACGGTCAGCGAGACATTTACGTTTCAAGCGGACATTGTTAGCAAATGTGGGTATATGTAATGAGGTGACAAAAAGGGGCAATCGTGTCTGGCAGTGCCCAGGGCAGGGCCACACGGTCGGTGAAATTGTTGGGTTTGTTGGTGTTTCGCGGTGGACTCTTCGACGTGTCTGCAGGCGGTGGTGTAACACACCTGACCACGAAACACAATGTCAGAAGGGTTGTCGGAAGAAGATCCTGACTGTAAGGGCCAGAGAAGCCCCTCACAACTTGTGATTCAAAATCGAATCCAAACCCGACAGCAATTGCAGTAGGTAGTAAGTGAAGTTCTACCCAAATGTGCTAGCGAGATAACCTTGCGATGGGAACTGCATGCAAAAAACATTTGAAGTGTGTCACTTTGCATAAGGGCAATACTCACAAAAGCTCGTCAAGATGACAACAGCAAAGTCCATCGGGCTTGAAGAATATGTGACTGGTAACCTTAGCACTCCCACTTCCTTTTACATCTCGAATGGCCTGCAAAGTCAGCTCTGTGAGACTTGTTGGGTCAGCCGGTAAACCAACGACGTCAGCATCGGCGCAGTTTGGTGGAACTGTGTGATCAAATCCTCAGCGAATGGCTTAAACTGGGCGTGACGTACCTGCGCAACTTTGTTGACTCACTTTTTAACCGAAGCCAGGCGACTGTCAAGTCTAGGGGCGAAATTACACAGTATTAAATGATGCTTGTAAAGATTTTTGAAGGAGTTAATAGTCATTTTTGTCGGTGAGCGTAGTTTGCCGTCTACATTCACTTGCCTTTTCGTTGGTGTATCTGGTATATGACTGCGCCGTGCTGATTTACAAACGTAAATGCTCGAATCACTTCGTGCAACTATGACTGGTCTCCTACACATTTCGCCGAGTGTCCTGAGGGCGTCTTGTAGCTTATTAGCAGCCATCGTACATGGAAATACTGGTCGGCCGGCACCGGGCGAGTCGTTATGAATATGCAAGCACACCCGCCCCCTCGCAACGGCGGTAATTAAATTTAATTAACGCCGAGGTAACATCGGCATTCATGGCCGGTCATTAGCTCTCTGTGCACCATCTCGGAACGCAGTCCCACGCTCCAGTCAGCTACACGGAGCTGCTGGAGTTACGTCGTGCCAAACAGCTGAAAGATACACGAGGGTCGACCTAAAACGTGCTGTTTTTGGCGGTACAATGTACAGACTACAAGCAGAGTAATAAGTGCGTTTATTCTTTGTGTAGGCAGTCTGGCACCACTACTACATTTCTCTATAATTCCACTGAAGAGCCAAAGAAACTGGTATACCTGTCTAATATGGTGTAGGGCCCCGTGAGCGCGCACAAGACCTGCAATACGACTTGGCATGGATCGACTAATGTCATAAGTAATGCTAGAGGGAACTGGAACCATGCAGGGCTGTCCAAAACTTCGTAAGAGTAAGGGGGTGGAATCTCTTCTTAACAGGACTTTGCAAGGCATCCCATCCCAGATAGGTTCAATAATATTCATCTCGGGGTACTTGGAAGTGCTTAAACCCAGAAGAGTGTTCCTGGAGCCACTCTGGAGCAATTCTGGACGTGTGAGGTGTTGCATTGTCCTGCTGGAATTGCCCAAGTCTGTCGAAATGCACAATGGACATGAATGGATGCAGGTGATCAGACAAGACGCTTTCGTACGTTTCACCTCCCACAGTCGTATGTAGATGTATCAGCGGTCCTATATCACTCCAACTGCACACGCCCCGCATTATTACAGAACCTCCACCAGCATGAACAGTCCTCTGCTGACTTCCAGGGTCCATGGATTCACTTGGTTGTCTCCATACCCGTTCACGTTCATATGCTCTGCACAATCTGAAACGAGACTCGTCCGACCAGCCAACATGTTTCCAGACATCAACAGTCCAATGTCGGTGTTGATGGGCCCAGGCGAGGCTTAAAGCTTTGTGTCATGCAGTCATCAAGGGTACACGCGTGGGTCTTCGGCTCCGAATGCCCGTATCGATGATGTTTCGTTGAATAGCTCGCACGATGACACTTCTTGATGACCCAGCATTGAAACCTGCATCAATTTGGACTTGTGTTACGTTGAACGATTCTCTTCAGCCATCGTTGGGCCCGTTCTTGCTGAATCTTTTTCCGGCCGCAGCTATGTCGGTTCCTGATATTCACGGTACACCCGTGAAATGGTCGTAAGGGAAAATCCCCACTTCAACGCTACCTCAGAGATGCTGTGTCCCATCGCTGGAACGCCGACTGTAACACCACGTAGAACTCACTTAAAACTTGACAACCAGCCATTGCAGCAACAGTGACCGGCCTATCAACAGCGCCAGACACTTGTTCTCTTACTTAGGGGTTGCCGACCGCAGCGCTGTATTCCGATTGTTTGCATAACTCTGTATTGAAATACAGATGCCTATACCAGTTTCTTTCGCCAATCAAAAAATCTCAGTTTTAAGGCCGTACCTTCCAGAATCGCCGTGAGCATTGAAGCTATCATCCCAATGAGGCACAAGGTTGAAGATACCCTTTTCCTAAAACACCGTGATGAACTGCGTGAGGAAGTTGCAAGAGCCCTCCACTTGTACTAAACCTTGAGGAATGTCTCACTTCAGCCACTGAGGCCGCAGAGGGTAGTATAAGAGGCGTACAGCATGACTGGCTGTCCTTTTCGATCCGAGTTTTTCGAAGGTTAACTCAATCCGTCCTTCGATTACGTACGAAATTACAGTGAAATCCTGACCCTTAGCTGCTTACAGGCGTTAACAGATATCAACGCGTACTCCGACCGGGACTCGAACGCGGGATCTCCTGCTTACATGGCAGACGCTCTATCCGACTGAGCCATCGAGGACACAGAGGATAGTGCAACTACAGGGACTTATCTCTGGCACGCTCCCCGTGAGACCCAACTTACTGTCCAAATACCGAACTACATTTGTAGTGCCCCTGCCAACTACACTTATTAATCGCGGCAGTGAATCAGCCGATTCACGTAAGAGTTTGAGCAATGTGAGTGCATCCGCACTCAAGAAGATCACTGGCCGGTAAGCCGTACCTATATTAATATATGTCCGAAAGAACAGATATCATCTTTCTATATTCATATTGGATTACGTACAGTATGTTACCGAGTTGTCGAGTAGAATTCTTTCTACTTGTTTTGTCGAGAAGCTCTCAAAGTTTACGTCCCTCGTAGAAGTAGTATCCTATGATACTAAGTCATGAAGTAGAAAGCTATACTACTTGGAATAAAGTTTAAAATGGATGCTATTTTGATGCATTTATGTACTAAATACCATAAACTGATAATATCAACACAGTTAATAATTATTAGCTGAAACTTTATCTTCCTGAAAACATGATCTTACGACAGAAATAGATTGGAAGGTTTCCTATAAGCGATAGGTGACTATGGCGCACAGCTTGTATCGCGTTCTTACACTCGTAATATTTCGTATCTGTTCGTGCATTTCCGTTAGCTTAAACAATTTTCATTTATTCATTAAAATGGTTCAAATGGCTCTGAGCACTATGGGACTTAACATCTATGGTCATCAGTCCCCTAGAACTTAGAACTACGTAAACCTAACTAACCTAAGGACATCACACAACACCCAGCCATCACGAGGCAGAAAAAATCCCTGACCCCGCCGGGAACCGAACACGGAAACCCGCGCGTGGGAAGCGAGAACACTACAGCACGACCACGAGATGCGGGCATTTATTTATTAAGATGATCAATTATTGGCGTTGTAATACTGTTGTAAGTACGTAGTTGTATCTGTATTGGCTAAAGTATCTTTTATTAGCAAATGTTTATTAAGTAAGACCACTTGCTTCGCCCCAGAATACGTGTGTTTTCCCTGCGTACGCTGCTGCCATAACTAACCAAGCCACATCACCTCACACTATCACCCACTAGCAACGCAATGTGGTCCACCTTTTCCTTCAGACAAACTGAAATCCTACTCGCGACTATGGGCGTTGTGCAGTACCGCTGGAGTCACTGAATTCTACATGGTACCTGCAGATGCGATACAAAACTGTACAACTGTAAAATAAGGATTTGCACCGTGGCTTGAACATAAGGGGAACCATACTAAGTCCGTTAACTGCTAGTTGCACATCCGCGTCCAACAGCAATCGCCGACTTTTCAAAGTCTTTTCTAAGGGACCTGGGGTATGATAATTGCATGAGGAGAGATGAAGACTGTAGGACGGCTGATCGAGTGTATCCCACTAGACTAGGAGTGGCTTCTGCTTTACGACGTTAGCGGCGTTGGGCATGTGTTGTTTTGAAGGAGCAGCACCTCTTGTCGCTGCTTTCCAGGACGTGACGTCTTAATGCACGCCATAATTTCTAACCGATACACATTCTCCTTTCTCCGATGGATGTCTACCAGACTTCGTTCTTTGGCAGCCAAAACAAGAATAACAGCACGCTGGTCCTGTTTGGACGCATTTGGTAATAATGTTGTCGTAGTTCACGTTTTCGCATTTACCACATGCACTACGGAAAGACACTAATTCCAGACTATTACCTTTCGTACGTGTCGGTTTTTATGCACCGGTATATGGGTCACCCTACGATGCATATACACTTCGTTAATACCCTCAAACGTAATAATTTTGATAACCCGTTATGCTTCCATTGTTTAGACATTTATAAAGAGTGCAATCCACATTTATTTACTTATATTATCACCTGGTTCAAATGGCTCCAAGCACTATGGAATTTAACATCTGAGGTTATCAGTCTGCTACACTTAGAACCACATAAACCTAACTAACCTAAGAACATCACACATATCCATTACCGGGGCCGGATTCCAACCTGCGACCGCAACAGCAGCGCGGTTACGGACTGAAGCGCCTAGAAACGCTCGGCCACAGCGGCCGGCTATTATCAGCTGTTTCAGGGAAAAATTGTCTTTGCAGTGTTGAACAAAGTCTGTTTTCTATAATTTCCCATGGCTAAGGAAAACTATTTACAGGCGTATTCACTGAAAACCGTTTTCCAGTTTACTCCTTTCCGTAATTGCAGCAGTGGGCTTTTTTGTGACATTTATTGAACTTCCCTCCGAGGTTGATACACTCAGACATACAAAAAACCAAAAAAGTTTTATTTTTGACTGGGACAACAACACTCAAAACTGTCCTAGAAGTAAATAAAAATAGATTCGGCTTCGCATTCTTACAAAGTTCTCAGCAAGTTTCCCTTGGCCATCACGAAAATTCCGGAGCTGGGAATCTTTTATCCCGATCCCCAGCTCCCAAACAGATATTCTGAACAGGGTACATCTCTGTCCCAGTGCAACATACTGGGAAATCTGGCTCAAAAGAACGAAGTTGTACAGCGCCCCTCCCTGCTCTCACGAGCTAAGAATGGAAGATCATTTTCACTTTCTCATCCTTTTCATTGAAACTATTAATCTGAATATTATTAATGTATTTTACAATATTATGAAACGGATAGATAACTACTCACTACATAGCGTAGATGTTGAGTCGCAGACTGGCACAACAAAAGACAGCTGAACAAGTTACCTTCGACCTAAAAGCCCTACTTCTGATGCAGACAACACGCACACACGTACACTATCGTACACATGGTTACTGTCTGGCCGTCTTGAACTGGGATAGAAAGACGAACAACAGCAGATGACTGTCTCGTTGGAGTGCCGACAGTGAGTATACAGGATAACACTACTCGCACACACGAAAAAGATGGCTCGGCCGGTCCTTGAAGTATTGATCAACAAATGGAAACAACTCGACAGAACACCCGGAAGTACGCGAAGAACGATGTTTATTGTACAGACTACAGCAGCATGCGACCAAAAAGTCCGTGGTTAATGGAGAACGCCTTTGTGAACAAGCCATATACATGACCACTGTCTCTGGCTGCCTCGAACTGGGTTAGAAAGACAAACAATAGGTGATGACAGTCTCCTTGGAGTGCAGACAGTGAGTAAACATAATAACACTACTCGCAATACCCGAAGAACATGGCTGGGTCGACCGTCTAAAAGTGGCCATAAAATGGAAGCAACTCGGTAGAACACCCGGAAGCACACGATGAACCATATTGATTATGGACACTACAGCTCACGCGAGCAAATGTCCACGGTTAATGGAAAATGTCATTGTGAACAAGTGATACACTGACGCATCCAGTAATTCGCTGTTTTTCTTTTTGAACAGTCTCAAGTAGTTGTCGCTGAGTCCCACCCATTCTGATGGCGTCGTAGTTTTTTTTCTCTTATACCGATAAACATTTTCTCCAATACTACCCACATTCCGTTCCTTACTCACAATTACAAAGATCATTGTATGACGCACGGCTAAAAGTAACGCACATCACCTCAGTATCATTTTATCATGAACACAACGAAGCACCGCCGCTCTGGCCACAGAGGTCCAATCGGGCTGGAGTGATTCCGTGACATTCTCAGCCAATGGTGTCATCAAGATCCAGTATGTATGGCGTGGTAACAGCACATCGCTCTCTCGGCCGTTGTCGGACCAGCAGACTTTTCGTACAAGTGGCTTCTTAGATGGCACTACGAGATTGAGTATACCTACTCCAGACCTCCGAACAAGGAAAAATCCCTCTAAGTATCGGGAATCGAACTATGGTACCAGTGTACCAGTCTCTCGTCCTGAGCACTCAGCTACAGAGAGGACTTAGGATAAATAACATCACTTATTTTACCTTCTGGACCCTTTCCTATTGAACCTATACATTTTATAATACAGTGGGTGAAGAGCGGCAACTTCTCTGTTGCCAGCCCGCCGGGGAATGTAAATGTTAACAGTAATAACGAATACTTCCTTATGAAGCTAAGTCTTGTGTCGAGTTATGATTATTCCTAGGGAAGGCAGACGATTGGTTTGCAGCAAGTTTCCTTCTCCTTTTTTCGTTTTCCCCATGGTTGTTTCCAGTTCTGTGTAAGACAAGTGATGTAATTTCAGTTATCAGCTGAATTTCACGCATACAGGAGCTGGCCAATATTATAACAGATTATCGAGCAATGCACTCGGACAGGTACCGACATTACTAAACGGCTAACCCTGGGTAGGACTCGTCTTTCGAATTGCCTATCTAACAACTTTCAGGGGCAACAGAAATTTGATTTTCCATGTTTCATACCGTTATTGACCGTTTTTAAAAATGCAAAATGCTGTCATAATCTACTCTTTAAAAGCCTTAATCTTATCTTAAAAGATTTAACTACGTCAAGTAATACATTTAGAAACGTGCGTACATCCTGAGGAGCATGCCGCAGAAGGCGCAGACTACCGAGACTGAAATCATCCAGTATTTGAGAATGAGAGTACTTCGCGACTTCCATCAAAATTTACACGTAATTTCAAACCTGTACTAACATTTTTCCCTAACGTCCCGAAAGAAATGATGAAAGGAAAATAGTTTATCGCTGCTATATAGTAAAAGTGCAGCATCAAGTACGATCCTTTAATTTCTTATTTATTTTCTCTATTTGCAACACATTTTGCAGATAGTATCGACATATATCACTGAATGCACCTGAAAAATCATAGGATTGCACGAGATAAAGTTCAGGAGACATGCTGTTTTGTACATGGTAGCTCGATTCTTTAAAGAATCACTAGCCTTACACAGAACTGGTTACAACCGTGGGGAATACGAAAAAAAGGAGAAGGAAACTTGCTGCAAACCAATCGTCTGCCTTCCCTAGGAATAATCATAACTCGACACAAGACTTAGCTTCATAAGGAAGTATTCGTTATTACTGTTAACATTTACATTCTCCGGCGGGCTGGCAACAGAGAAGTTGCCGCTCTTCACCCACTGTATTATAAAATGTATAGGTTCAATAGGAAAGGGTCCAGAAGGTAAAATAAGTGATGTTATTTATCCTAAGTCCTCTCTGTAGCTGAGTGCTCAGGACGAGAGACTGGTACACTGGTACCATAGTTCGATTCCCGATACTTCCAGGGATTTTTCCTTGTTCCGAGGTCTGGAGTAAGTATACTCAACCTCGTAGTGCCATCTAAGAAGCCACTTGTACGAAAAGTAGCGTCACCACGTCTGCTGGTCCGACAACGGCCGAGAGAGCGATGTGCTGTCACCACGCCATACATACTGGATCTTGATGACGCCATTGGCTGAGAATGTCACGGAATCACTCCAGCCCGATTGGACCTCTGTGGCCAGAGCGGCGGTGCTTCGTTGTGTTCATGATAAAATGATACTGAGGTGATGTGCGTTACTTTTAGCTGTGCGTGATACAATGATCTTTGTAATTGTGAGTAAGGAACGGAATGTGGGTAGTATTGGAGGAAATGTTGTATGGAACAGATGTGAGATATGTACGGGAGATGGAACTGATAGGTGGGTTGTGGGTATGAAGATATGAGTGGGATGCAAAATGATCAAGGAATGAGTGAGCAGGAACGTATGCTGTGCTATGAAGGAAGGATAAATTTCGGGGATGAAGTCATGGTCCAGGAGGCAAGGCGACTGAAATTTCGTTGGGAAGGATGTGGAATGTGTTTAGACGGAGACACGATGGAACCTGTTCATAGACACGTGGTAACAGACCAATGATCTCAATGATGGTGGCCATCCTAGATAGTGGTGACTTAAATGTATAGAAGATGTAGGGGAATGGATGATGATGATGATGATGATGATGATAATGGTTTGTGGGGCGCTGAGCATAGTGGTTATCAGCGCCTGTACAAGTTCCGATCTTTCCACTTCCAGTCTTGCCATTATCCAAGTGATGATGAGATGGTGATGAGGTGATGAAGACAACACAAACACCCAGACCCCGGCGGAGAAAATCGTCGACCCGGCCCGGAATCGAACCCGGAACCACCTGATCCAAAGGCAGCAACGCAGGAAAGTTGAAGGTAGTCTATGATTTTGAGGAGGTGTGAGAACTTCATGAGTTGGTGAGAAAGTGAGACGGAAACATATCCTTCCAAAATTTCGTTGGAGTGACAAAACTTCGAAGGAGCGTAAGTCCATGCTTCATCACCATACGTAAGGTTGAGACGGATGAGAGTTTATTATGTATAGATCACGTAGGATTTAAACCATATGTTCAGCTGGTTACTAGCTTTAATCTTTTGGATGGTTAGTAGGTGACGGTATATAACACTCTCAATCACACTAACGTACTAGTTACGTGAGCTGTTATTTTACACAAAGATTGAGCGTGATCGTGTTACTAACGATTAATTTAGGCAAAGGCATGCAATTATTCTTATCCAAAACATACCGGAATTAGTACACAAAAAAGCGAATTGAAAAACTTTTCTATTAGGTCCTGCAAATCTGTAATTACGTGTTGCAGCAAGGTCAAATTACGATTGCCAGTCGCATTTGGAAATACTTTATAATTAGTGAAGATCGTGCAATAAGTGAACCAAATTTCATTTTTTTATCAAGCGTTACTATTAAATATTTCAGGAGGAAGTTAATTAACCAACATTTATCGTTAATGCCTTTGTAATTACTGTGAGAGTAATTAACAAGAAAGTAGGTCCCTGACATTAATGGTTAAGAAAATATTCTATATGGTTCTGAGCAAAGTAACATCTAAGATAATTATGAAATTCATTGTCGGCCCTATTATCTTCAAACTTCCCATAAACAGATATATACATAAATGAACACACACTTGCCACACTTTGCTGCCAGTTAAACGCATAATAATAATTCATCATTTATCTGGAACTTTTGTGGAGTAATACCGTCCGAATATAGTCACTTTTAGGTTAATAGTGAACTTCTCTAGAAACAAAAATTCTATTTTAGTACTGCACAGCCTACTTATTCCAACACTTAACTAAAAACATTTGGTAAAACACTTTTTGAAGATAATTAGTGACCTCCTTTTGTAAGAAAATAAGATAGCTATGTCTTTAAAATTATGTCACTAATTTATCTTTTAGGATTTGTGTCAGGAATGTACCATGGGCAGTATGGCTTTGGAAAATAAGTTTCTATTTTGATAAAGGAGCTCACGGTAAGCACTAGCTTACAAAGCTGAAAGATAGAGTACCCTGGCTGGAGGCCATAAATACGACCATTAAGTTAGCCTTGTCAAATACAATTATGTAATTTGAGGCTCAGAATCTACAGGGCTCACACATGGCTCTACTCTAATTATCAGTTAATGATTCATATAGCTGTGAGCACTATGCGACTTAACTTCTGAGGTCATCAGTCGCCTAGAACTTAGAACTAATTAAACCCAAGGACATCACACACATCCATGCCCGAGGGAGGATTCGAACCTGCGACTGTATCGGTCGCTCGTTTCCAGACTGTATCGCCTAGAACCGCACGGCCACTCCGGCCGGCAATTATCAGTTACAGGACAGCACCGTCTACATATTTCACATCTTTACTATCAGACACAACACTCCAAGGCAAAAATTCCATGGAAACGTATAGATTTTAGCCAGGTGTTCGATCCTACATGCGCTCATTGCACAGAGGTGACAGAACACATGGGATACCTGCTAATATTTTGTCGGATCTCATTCTTCCCGGCGTTGTGCAGCAATTCGACGTGGCATGGATTCAACAACTCGTTAGGGTCCCCATGCTGCCTCTATTGCCATCCATAATGACTGACAGCTGAATTACGTCAAATGGTGACTAATAGGGATGCTGCCCACAGGCGTTTCAAGGCAGATCCGGAACCCGAGCGTTTCGAAGAATATAGAAAGCTACGGAACAGAGTGAAACAATGCTTTCGCAATACCAAAATCAGGCACGCTCGCTCCCTTGTATGCAGCGATCGGACACCCACGACTCTATGGAAGAATCTCCGTAGCTTGGGGGTAGGAAAGGCAAAATCGGAAACTACTTTTCATGTGTCAGCTAACGAATTAAATGAATTCTTCTCTGCACCTCTGAAGACCAGCACGGCTGATAATTACCGTCCACAAGAATCCCCAAATAGGATAACTAACAAAGATACCTTCCATCTAAAACATGTAACAACAAATACGGCAAGAAAAGCAATAATGAGAATCTCTTCTAATGCAATAGGCAACGATAGTATCGGTATAACCATGATTAAGAATGTTGCCGATATATTAGTACCTGTCTTAACTGACATATTTAATTTTTCCCTCGTGAACGGAATATACCCCACTGCATGGAAAAGAAGCACAATTCGACCCATACCTAAGATCGAAAACCCGCTACTGCCTAGTGATTACCGACCAATTAGCATACTGCCTACTGTTTCCAAAGCACTTGAATATATTGTTCATGACCAAATCACTGAACACTTGCATGAATTCAGTCTATATGACAAATTTCAATCCGGTTTCCGTAAACATCACAGCAAAACACTGCTGTAATTAAAGTAACTGATGACCTGAAATATGCCATCGACAATCGAAAGGCAACAATATTGAAGCTACTGGACTTCAGCAAAGCTTTTGACAGTGTTAACTTTGACATATTGCTCAGAAAAATTCAACAGCTTAATTTCTCTGATAGTGCAATGAGATGGTTTGAAAGCTACTTAAAAGACAGACAGCAATGTGTTGTCTGCGTAAATGAAAAATCTTCCTTGAAACATGTTTCTTCAGGAGTGCCACAAGGATCAGTCTTAGGACCAATTTTGTTTTCTTTGTATGTCAACGATATTTCGTCGAGTTTATCCTCCTGTAAATATCATTTCTATGCCGACGACCTCCAGCTCTACCTAAGTGTCAAACATGAAGATGTAAACACTGCAATCGCTCTGATGAATGATGATCTGTCTTCAGTAGTGACATGGGCGAAAAACCTGGGGCTTAAATTAAATGCAAAAAAGACGCAAGTAATTTTAATAGCCCATCAGAAATTAATAAGTTCAGATTTCCGCGAACGGCTACCTCCTATTCTGCTCGACGTTACTCCAATACCATATCAGAAAACAGTGAAGAACTTGGGTGTAACTTTGGACGAGCATCTCAACTGGGCGGAGCATACAGTAGCAGTGTGCCGAAAGACGTCTGATTGTCCCTATGCTCTCAAAAAGTTTCGGAACATATATCCACAGGACTTGAAACGCCAGCTCGTGCAAGCACTCGTTCTACCGAACCTCCAATATTGTGATGTGATTCAACAAGGCATGAGTAGTGAAAACAAAAGACGGCTAGAACTAACCATGAATGCCTGTGTGCGTTACACCTGCAACATTCGCCGATATGATCGTGTTAGTGCTTCATACTGCGAGCTAGGGTGGCTGCGGCCGGACAAACTGCGTGACTACCACACTCTATGTCTACTTCACCGACTCCTCGTCGCGCAAGCACCCCAGTACCTTGCTTCAGAGATTAAAAACCTGTCATGCCATCATAATCGAAACACGAGGTCACTCTTATCTGGTATCCTAACTGTGCCCACTCACAAAACAAAAACTTTTGCAAACTCCTTCTCAGTTGTCTGTCTCTGGAACAAACTGCCCCTTACCTTGAGGAAAATTCAATCTCCTGTTGCTTTTAAGAAGAAGTTGAAGCATTTCCTACTATCATCCTCATAAAGTTCTCCACAAAATTAATGTAAAAGGCCAATCCTCTCATCTGCCAAATAGCAAAGCTAGCGTCTCCTATCTTGCTCCTGAGATGCCTTCCTCTTCATCTATCTCTATTAGCCACGCAATCTTCTTTTCCTTTATATTTCCTTAATTATGCTTCATCATGTCTCTCTATTCTTCTCCTCCCTTCACCATGAGTCTCCCTCATACTCCCTGCTGCCAGCACTCCTATCTAAAATCTTTCTCTTCAATAATGTATTTTTCCTGGTGTACCTTTCTAATTGTTTATTTCACTTTTTGTATTAGATGTAGTTTAACATGCCTACTAAAACATATGAATGTAAAATAAGTAGAATGCCTGGTTAGATGTAAGAGAGGGCCTGATGGCCCTAATCTTGCCAGGTTAAATAAATAAATAATTTGGAATGTGTTGGTGGTGCACGAACTGGCCTCTGTATAATGTCCGTTAAATGCTCGATGGGATTCATGTCGAGCGATCTGGAAGGTCAAATCATTCACCTGAAATGTCCAGGATGTTCATAAAACCAATCGCACGCAAAAAATTGTGGCACGGTGACATCGATCGTTGTTTCGGAACGTGAAGTTCATGAATGTTTGCAAATGGTCTCCAAGCACCCGAACATTACCATGTAAGGCAATGATCGTTTTAGTTGGACCACAGGACCCAGTTCACTGCATGCAACACAAATCATACTATTATAGAGTCGCTAGCAGCTTGCACAGTGCCGTGTTGACAACTTAAGTCCATGATTTCGTGAGCTATACGCCACACTCCAAACCTATCATCAGCTCTTACCAACTGAAATTGGGACTCATCTGAACTGTCCACTGTTTTCGAGTCTTCTAGGGTACAGCCTATGTGGTCACGAGCCCAGGAGAGGCGCTGCAGGCGACGTTGCGCTGTTAGCAAATTCACTCTCGTCGGTCGTCTGCTGCCGTAGACCATTAAATTTCGCCGGACTGTCCTAATGGATAAGTTCGTCGGAAGTCTTAATTTCATTTCTGCGGTGTTGCTTCTGCGTTAGCACTGACAACACTTAGCAAGCGCCGTTGATAACGGCCGTTAGGTGAAGGCCGTCGGCCCTTGAGTCGTTCGTGGTGAGAGTTAATGCCTGAACCTTGGTGTCCTCAGCCCACTCTTGACACTGTGTACCTCGGACTACTGGATTCCCTGACGATTTCCGAAATGGAATCTCCCATCCGTTTAGCTCCAACTATCACTCCGCGTTCAAAGTATGTTAATTCCAACTGTGTGGCCATAATCACGTCGGAAACGGTTTCACACAAATCAATTGAGTACAAATGACAGCTCCGTCAATGCTCCGCCCTTTTATACCTCATGTACGTTATCCTACCGCCATCAGTATCTTTACATATCGCTACCACATGAGTTTTGTCACATCACTGTATGATTGCTGGCTGGCGCTTAGTCCGCAGTTTGCGTGCTTTCGCCTTTTGAATGCAGAGGGACTGACCGCCAACTTTGTCTGTCCTATCGTTACAATGCCATTGATCTTATGCACGGACCGAAAGCATTTACAGTATTTTTATAGATTACTTTATAGGTACGGAAACGGTTCAAATTTAGTACAAAATGAGAATAAATGTAAATAGTGACAGAATACACAGAACACATGGGCAAGCCATAATCTATAAAAAACTGAAAACTGTGAATGACGTAAAATATTGCAGTTACGTGTTACACGTCAATTTATGATGTAGTGTTTGCCCTAGATATTTCATTGTTATAGTGAGATCGATAGGACGTTTGTGAATGCCAGGGGATGAAATGCTCGGATGAATTTTCGTATAAGTGAGTCGCCACATGCTAAAAGGGCCTTAGTTATTCCAAACTACTTTCGAGAAAACTAACAAAAAACTACGCCGAAACCATTCTTTCTTTTCTCCTGAGAAAATATCAGTAATGCTTAATATCTCTGTAGATATCAGAGCTCATTTCATATTGTGAAAAAATAAACATTTTGCACGAAGAAAGCTTTCGAGAAAACTAATAAAAAACTACACCGAAACCATTCTTTCTTTTCTCCTGAGAAAATATCAGTAATGCTTAATATCTCTGTAGACATCAGAGCTCATTTCATATTGTGAAAAAATAAACATTTTGCACAAAGAAAGCTGGTATTTCGATGACTGCGGCTCTTTTAGTACACGTCTGGCTTGGGTATAGTAGTTACAGGGTTTTCTTTTAACTAATGGGTTCATCAGTGACTTTAGTAATAATTAGCAATTACCAAAATGTTACGAAGGTACACTGGGGCTGTATCTAAATTCACCATATTACTGATAAATAAATGCATTCTTTTTAATGTCTTGGCACTCTTTTTTATGGCAAGTTTCAATGAAACACAAGTCCTCTTGAAAAATCGCTGCCACCAAGTCTTGAAATCAAGTCAGTCTATGGCATCAGTTTTACCCACAATAAATTTTTGATATTGGTAGTATTTATTATAAGCTTTGCTATTTCGTGTATCATATAGAACCTGCCACGCTTTTAAGTTATCTATTGAGTATGCTGAAATCCCTAATACAGACGACAAAGGAATGTCTCCTGACAGGGAAATAATGTCCAATTTTCTCAAACATCCAGTAGCATTCTCTATACTCTCGATATTTGTTCTATAAGTAACAGTTCTAGGAATATAAAACAAATATTGACTGATGGAGGAGCGCTCTGCAAAAATTTATAGAGGGAAGTGTTTATGTCCTGTTGCTCTAGTTTCCCATTGCCGTTGTCATATATATGCATATGTGATTTTCTATTAATTTGATGAATACGAAATATATTACCTGGCAACTGTCGGAGATCCTTTTAGCTTCGTCTTTAAGCTTAGTTCAAATTTTTGGCCTCTTGTCTTGTGAATTATTAGCTCTCCAGTGATACATCGATTTGCAACATCGTTAAGGTGAGGGATTCTCACTTTCGCCATCGAAAATATTCTTGAAAAATATTGCGGGACGGGGGGAGGGGGCTGTATATGGGGATGTTTCTCCTTATACATCGATAGAGTGTTAAGCCAGACATCAAAATACACACAACAACAAAAGTTGTGCATCAGCCAGATTCCCAGAACTCCTGAAGATAGATGTTGACCGTCGATATTGTATCACAGACACAGTCCCTTTGACTGTTGATAGATGTCATTAAACCCGCCGAAATATATAACGATGCATTAGCAGCGCCTATTAGACGAAAGGAGTCTGACAGCCCAACAGTTCCAGTCATTCCACCAGGAAGGAGGTACACGGCTCGTGTTGTCTGTAGTTCAGCCATGCCTTGACGGCTAATACCACGGTTCTATCGCGTCCGCATTGTTACTTTCTCCCAGGAAGGGCTCTCGACAAGGGAAGTGCCCCGGCCTTTCGGAGTGAACCAAAGCGATGTTTTTCGGTCATGGAGGAGGTACAGAGAGACAGGAACTGTCGATGACATGCCTCGCACAGGCTGCCCAAGGGCTACTACTACAGTGGATTACCGCTACCTACGGATTATGGCTCGGAGGAACCCTGACAGCAAAGCCACCATGTTGAATAATGTTTTTCGTGCAGCCACAGGACGTCGTGTTAAGACTCAAACTGTACGCAATAGGGTGCATGATGCGCAACTTCATTCCCGACGTCCATGGCGAGGTCCCTCTTTGAAACCACGGCACCACGCTTCACGGTACAGATGGGCTCAACAACATACCGAATGGACCGCTAAGGATTAGCATGATGTTCTCTTCCTCGATGAGTTTGCATATGCCTTCAACAAGACGATCGTCAAAGACTTGTTTGAAGGCAACCCGGTCACGCTGAACTCCTTAGACACACTGTCCATCGAGTGCAGCAAGGTGGAGATTCCCTGCTGTTTTGGGGTGGCATTATGTAGTGCCGACGTACGCCGCTGGTGTTCAAGAAAGGTGCCATAACGGCTGTACCATACGTGAATGTCATCCTCCCACCGATAGTGCAACCATATCGGCAGAGTTTCGCAAGACATTCGTCTTTATGGACGACAATTGACGCCCCCATCGTGCACTTCTTATAAAGGACTCCCTTCAGTATAACGACATCGCTCGACTAGAGTGGCCAGAGTGTTCTCCAGACATGAATCCTATTGAACATGCCTGGGATAGATTGAAGAGGACTGTTTATGGATGACGTGACCCAGCAACTACTCAGGAATCTACGCCGTATCGCCGTTGAGGAGGGGCAATCTGGACCAACAGTGCCTTGATGAACTTGTGGATAGTATCCCACGACAAATACAGGCATGCATCAATGCAAGAGAACGTGCTACTGGTTATTCGAAGTACCGGTGTGTACAGCAATCTGGACCACCACCTCTGAAGGTCTCCATGTATGGTGGTACAACATACAATGGGTGGTTTTCATGAGCAATCAAAAGGGCGGAAATGATGTCTACGTTGATATCCATTCCAATTTGCCATACAGGTTCCGGAACTCTCCGTATCGAGGTGATGCAAACCTTTTTAGATGTGTGTATTTTATATCCTTGCCAGAGGAATGACTTTCCTTCGGTGGAAAGGATTCAGTGTCTTGGCGGATAGTTTCACTTGTTTCTGCTGGAAGGGCTCCCTTTACCTGCTAGAAGAGCTTTAGTTGCTGAAGCAAATAAAATGATGCCCGCTGCATGTTTTCTGCCGTAAAGAATCGTCGGAGTGAGTATCTTGTTGCATTAACAGCTACCCTTCAGCTACCCCCCAATGTGCTTAGGTCCGTTTTGGGTATTACCTGACTGACAGTCTTTTAGTACGTGGCGGTTAACTTGCTGCCTGGGTTTTATTAGGACTAATGGCGGTAAAAGTGATTACACCAGAAGGCAAAGCTATCGAGACGAAGTTAGAGGGATCGTTGTGACGAATGGGCCCTAGGATGGACCGCAAGGAAGATGGCAGCGCCAGCATATTGGAATAGGTATAGAAGAAATTGGTACTTTTGGGGTTATTTTTTCTTCATAGTTTTGGTACCATGCGCCGCGGAATTTGAATCTGCGTCAGACGACATGGACCACTACAGTCCTGTGTACAATCGCGACGTAAGCCGTGGCGGCGAGCACCTCCTAGCCACATTTAGTGGAACACGTGATCCCAGCGGCCAATAGCGGCGCCCTCGATCATGTATTTAAGCGCTGGTCTCTCGTCCAGTCGGCACCCGCTCCTTCCGTCTCCCTGATTTCTCCCTCACCATTTATGGCCGTCCTGTCCACCTCACTCCTACCCTCAAATGCCTTGGCCTCACCCTCGACCGCCACCTCACCCGGACTCCCCATCTTCTTACCATCCAAAACAAAGCTCACAACCGCCTCCGTCTCCTGAAACTCCTGACCGACTGGACGTGAGGTCTGCATCTTTCCACCATCCTTCACACCTACTAATCCTTGATCCGCCCCATCCTCTGTTCCCAGGATTATTCCTTTGAAAGGGCACGGCAGATTTCCTTCCCAATCCTTCCTTAACCCGAGCTCTTGCGCTCCGTCTCTAATGACCTCGTTGTCGACGGGACGTTAAACACTAACCACCACCACCACAATCCTCTGTTATGCCATCTTAGCTTGGATTTCCGCCCCACCCCAGTTCTATAAAGCCATCCAAATCCTCGAACGCCATGCACTCCTCCTCGCCTTCCGCATCTGCCTTCTGTCCCCCATGCACATCCTCTACGACCTCATCCCCTTCCCTCACCATCTCCTTTTCCTTGATCACATCCGCTCACTATATGTTGTCCGCCGCCTTGATCCCCCTCACTCCCTTGTGTCTCCCTTCCTCTCCACCCCCAACCCATTGCTGCGCTTTTACCGCTGTGCCCCACCCTCTCTCCATCTCCACACCATCTGCATCCTTTCTCAACGCAACTTCCACCATCTACCCCTCCATGATTATGAGCTTAGCCCTGACCTCTAGCCTTCCTAGCAACTCTGACCCCATGTTCCTGCTTCCTCCTCAGAGTTCCCTCTCCTCCTCCTCCCTTCTCCAGAGCAGCTTCCGCCTCCTACTCCCCCTCTCTTGTGCTCCCTTTCAGTGTCTCTGCACTCCCTCCTGACTTGTCTTCCCTCTTCATCTCCTGCCCCACCATTCTCTTGCCTCTTCATGTACCTGCTGACGCCCCTACTCTCTTCATCCGGCTGTCTCCCCTGCTCCCACTTGCTCCCCCTTCCTCTTCCATCCTCTCTGATCTCTCCCTCGGCAGGTCCCACCTGGCAGTTTTATACTCACTGTGTGTGCTCAAGTGGGTTTTAAGTGTGTTGCTCTGGAGTGTTTTTAGTGTTTTTAATAGTGTGGCCCACTTTCAACCTGTGCATGTGCATCCAGTGTTTTATGAATCGCCAACTGTGTCTTTTAACTTGGTGATGACTTTTTTAACTGTCCCCCATGAACGCGTCCCTGTCAGTGTATTTTTACCTCCATTATCTTCCCTTCCTCTGTTTTATGTTCCCGTTTTTTATCGCGTTATATATGTAGCACTTTATTCTTGTTTCAGTTGTCATGTCACTGGGCTGAAGAGCGCCGGATTGTGCCGCTGAAGGCCCTCCCCTGCCCATAAGGGGCAAGCGAATGAAATCACAACAAAGAAAAAATGTTCAGTCGTCTAGTCTAATCTTGCGTACGTCTCTGGACATATCGCCTCTTCTTAGGCAGCGTAGTTACTTTCTTGTTCTGTGTATGAGTGGACGCAGTTGTCTAGTTTTGTTTTTCTTGAGACTCTATTGTATCGATCTTGTAGTTGTTCGTTTGGTCCTTCGTTGGTTGTGTCCATCCTCTCCCGTTTGTGTTGTTGTTTGCAGGCCGTTCGCGGGTCCCGTCACACTTTCCGTCACCTCGACCGTTTGGGTCGCAGTTGCAACAATTGTCATTTCATTTCCCTCGCGGGGATGGGGTGTCCACGGATACAAGTCGCCGCTCTTCAGCCATATGACAGTAAAAAGTTTAAAACATAATATAAAATTGAACCATCAGTTGAAAAAATGAATGTTTTCCATAATAAACAGACCTAGATTCAGTTCCATAATTCTAAACATGAAAGAATGATTTGTTGATTAAATAAAAAACTGACACATATAGCCAATGAAACTTCACAAAAGATAAAAGAAAGAGGTACAGTTGCATAAGTTAAAAGAAGTACACTGAAGTGCCTAAGTAACTGATATAGGATGCGTATTCAAATACAGAGATTCGTAAACAGGCAGATCACGGCCCTGCGATATAAGACAAGCGTATGGCGCAGTTGCTGGGTCGGTTATAGCTGCTACAAACGCAGATTATTAAGATTTAAGTGAGTTTGAACGTGGTGTTATAGTCGGCCCACGTGCGAAGGGGCACAGCATGTCCGAGGTAGCGATAAAGTGGGAAATTTTCCCGTACGGTCATTTCACGAGTGTACCGTGAATATGACGAATACGGTAAAACATCAAATCTCCGACATCGGTGCGGCCGGAAAAAGATCCAGCAAGAAATGGAGCAACGACGACTGAAGAGAATCGTTCAAAGTGACAGAAGTGCAACTCTTCCACAAATTGCTGCAGAATTCAATTCTGGGCCATCAACAAGTGTTAGCGTGCGAACCATTCAACGAAAGATCATCGTAATGGGATTTCGGGGCTGAAGGCCCAACACTTTATTACTGCACGACATAAGGCTTTACGCCTCGCATGGGCCCGTCAACACAGACATTGGACTGTTGATGACTGGAAACATGTTGCCTGGCCGGACGAGTCTTGTTTCAAACTGTATCGAGCGGATGGACGTGTAAGTGCGTGGAGATAAGCTAATGAATCAATGGACCCTGCATGTGAGGATGGAACTGTTCAAGCTGTTGGAGGCTTTGTAATGAGCGTGTGTAGTTGGACTGATATAGGACCCCAGATACGTCTATATGCGACTCTCACAGGCGACACATACATAAACATCCTGCCTTATCACCTGCATCCATTGATATCCATTGTGCATTCAGAGGACTTGGGAAATTCCAGCAGGATAATGCGACATACCACAGGTCCAGAATTGCCACGGCGTGGATCCAGGAACTCTTCCGCTGGCTCTGAGCATATCTGGGATGCCTTTCAAGAAGATATCTCAATCCCCTCTTACTCTTACAGATTCATGGACAGGCCAGCAGGATTCAATTCCCTCCAGCAGGAACTCTTCCGCTGGCTCTGAGCATTTCTGGGATGCCTTTCAAGAAGATATCTCAATCCCCTCTTACTCTTACAGATTCATGGACAGGCCAGCAGGATTCAATTCCCTCCAGCAGACATTTGCCATGCTACGTCATATTTCAGCACTTCTGTCTGGTCGTGGGGGTTCTACAAGATCTTAGGCAGCTGTACCGGTGTCTTTGGCTCTTCAGTTTAAAAATACAGTGTATGGCTCTAGAGTCTGAGGAAGAAGGGTACCATGGGAACATAGCAGTTGGGGTAGTGAGCAAGAGGGTATTTGTGTGTCTGGGTGGATGTTTGGAGGAGGAATTCGGGAGAGTGAAGAGGGATGCCGTTCTGGACCAAGCCTTAGGATGTGGCTTGCGAGGAGTGGAGAGAGTGGGAGTCCAGTGGATGTAGGGGTCTGTTCTGGCTTAAATCTGGTACGATCGGTACATATCAACGCGGATTAAATGATCGGGAAAGTGATTAAAATTTCGTTTGCAGAGGATGTTGAAAGTGGAGGTGTAGCGATGGGGAAATATTGTGGTAGAGGAGCAGCACGGTACCAAGAGCAGTGCAAATTGGGGAGACTACGTGCGGAATAGTGTCGAGTTTACAGCTAACGTAGGATATTCGGAGGTGTTCAGGGTGGAAGAGAACGGAGGAGAATTTCATAAGCAGGTTGAGGATGCGGGTGTGGGAGGGTAAGCGGATTCGAAAGGCTAGGCGGATTGTATGACGTTCGAGGGATTGTAGGACGTGATAAAAGGAGAGAGGAGCGTAAGCCCTTGCTATAATTGTATGGTAGAGGATGGAACCGATCTGTGATTCATAGGTGTGGAGCATTGCGGAAGGTTGCAATCCCCATGTTCGAACTATTAGTAGTTTTAGTAATTTTAGTCTGTTGTGGGCTTTCAGTTGAAAGGTTAGTATAGGGTTTTGGGAAAAGGCAATATCCATTTATAAGAGATGAAGTTCCTCGGCACCAGGAGTGCGGCACTTGGGAGAGTGTGGTGGACATCGGCACGTGGTGGTGCGCCTGACGACACCAGGGTGGCATGTGTAAGTGTGCATGGCGACACCCGGGACGTCGGCCAGGAATGCGTCGCTGCAAACTATTCCGAGAATGCGGCCGGGGCGTCGGAGGCACAGCTGGTGGTGGCGACGCTGAGCAGCTAATGTCGTCGCTCCGGGCACACCGCGCAGTTCAGAGCTGTCCCCGGTTTGTGATTCTGGTCGCTAGCAAGCCTTGGACGACAGTGAGATTCGATGGGAAACATTCCGTAATAACTCAAAAATAATCGATGTCTACCTCTAAATTTACAACGAGTAAAAAAAGAATCGTAACATCAAAAATAAGCAATTTAGAGTAATTACATTTCGGTAACACATTTAACTGATCAACACTGCAAGATCACAGTTTAAAGTCGGCGCGATATAAGCTATTTCAAATGTGAAATGCTGGTACATTAATAACCCTAGTATCCTGAAAAGTTGAATGAAAGCACACAAACGTGCATGCAGTGTGTTGTAAAAGTGTCAGATGTAAGTCTATGGGATGGGGTGGCATGCGTGTTGCACTTGGTGGGTCAACACAGAAATAGTTAATGCTAGTTGTGAATGTTGCTGGAGTTTTCATTCGTTGATGACCCGTATATGCTCTGTTGGAGGCATATCTGTGATTGAACAGGTCAAGGAAACACGTCGACACTCTGTAGAGCATGTTGTATTACAATTGGGGTATGAGGACGAAAGTTATCGTGTTCGTAAACGCCTCCCCCCCTTTAATGCTGTCCGTGAATGGCAACACAACAGATCAATTCATCAGATTGATGCACAATTATACTTTCATGATGCTTGAGATAACCACGAGAGATCTCCTGCTGTCATACGAAACCACACCCAAGGTCATAGCTCCAGGTGACAGAATAATTAATTATGCAGAAAATCTCAGTATTTCTCCGAGTTCCTTAGGCAACACTTACTGTCTTTGCAGTACATTGTTAACGAGATGTGAAGCAATGCTTGTTACCTCTAACATAATATATCAGAGGGACAAATTTTTTCTCGTGCTGAATGGACATTTTCTACACTACTGGTTATTAAAATTGCAACACCATGAAGAAATGCAGATGATAAACGGATATTCGTTGGAAAGATATATTATACTAGAACTGACATGTGATTACATTTTCACGCAATTTGGGTGCATAGATCCTGATAAATCAGTACCCAGAACAACCACCTCTGGCCGTAATAACGGCCTTGATACGCCTGGGCATTGAGTCAAACAGAACATGGATGGCATGTACAGGTATAGCTGCCCATGCAACTTCAACACGATACCACAGTTCATGCAGAAGAGTGACCGTCGTATTGTGACGAGCTAGTTGCTCGGCCGCCATTGACCAGACGTTTCCAACTGGTGAAAGATCTGGAGAATGTGCAGGCCAGGGCAGCAGTCGAACATTTTCTGTATCCAGATAGGCCCGTACAGGACCTGCAACATGTGGTCGTGCATTATCATGCTGAAATGTAGGGTTTCGCAGCGATCGAATGAAGGGTAGAGCCACGGGTCGTAACACATCTGAAATGTAGCGTCCACTGTTCAAAGTGCGGTCAATGCGAACAAGAGGTGACCGAGACGTGTAACCAGTGGCATCCCATACATCACGCCGGGTGATACGGCAGTATGGCGATGACGAGTACACGCTTCCAATGTGCGTTCACCGCGATGTCGCCAAATACGGATGCGACCATCATGATGCTGTAAATAGAACCTGGATTCATCCGAAAAAATGACGTTTTGCCATTCTTCCACCGAGGTCCGTCGTTGGGTATCGCAGGTGCTCCTGCCTTTGATGCAGCATCAAGGGTGACCGCAGCCGTGGTCTCCGACTTGATAGTCCATGCTGCTGCAAACGTCGTCCAATCCGTTACAGCCACGCGGATAAGATGCCTGTCATCTCGACTGCTAGTGATACGAGGCCATTGGGATCCAGCACGGCGTTCCGTATTACCCTCCTGAACCCACCGATTCCATCATATTCTGCTAACAGTCATCGGATGTCGACCAGCAATGTTGCGATACGATAAACCGCAATTTCGATAGGCTACAATCCGACCTTCATCAAAGTCGGAAACGTGATGGTACGCATTTCTCCTCCTTAAGCGGTGCATCACAACAAAGTTCCACCCGGCAACGCCGGTCAACTACTGTTTCTGTATGAGAAATTAGTTGGAAACTTTCCTCATGTCAGAACGTTGTATGCGTCGCCACCAGCGCCAAATTTGTGTGAATACTCTGAAAAGCAAATCATTTGCATACCACAGAATCTTCTTCCTGTTGGTTAAATTTCGCGTCCGTAGCACGTCATCTCCGTGGTGTAGCAATTTTAATCGCCAGTACTGTACTTGCAGGAAACGCAGATACATTTCTGTCTTAATGGGGCAGCAAGAATGATCTATCATGAATGCATAGTGTAGAAACGATAATCCCTGTGTTCCATCGAGATAATCAGATTAAATAATCGAATACTATTTTTGATTACTATCAGATCTGTTTCCCTAACTGCAGTTTCAATAAATGACAGCTAACGTGAAAATCTTCCTGGCTCCCTCACCGTAGCAGGATCGGAGATCAAACCCGCAGCAGGTGATTTGGCCAGAAAATGTTGTAGACTAAGAGACGGGGGAAGGCCATAAACACGTAACAGAAAGGCAGAAAGTATGCATCTATTGAAAGGCGAGGCAGCCTTCACAGTATGGGGTGAAACTAATCGACAATTCCGAATTTTTCCTTCACGGAAATAATAATTGTGAGAGAATATGAAGTATGTGTTCGTCAAGCCCCTAGGGAGTTCTAATTAGTAAAGCAGGGAGTAGAGTTGGGAGTAGTGAGACGAAGGTGGGAGCCAGCTCACAGAGCAGAATGCGCGCATGTGTAATTTTGTGACGATGGCAGTCCCGTCATCCTCGCGTGGAGCGATCGGATTTTCACCGATGTGATTCGAAGCACAACTGACTCCAAAGTTACGGTGGCCAGTACGCGCTAGGCAAAGATGGCGTCAAACTTCCACGCAAATTCCACGAGCGATCTAAACACTATGTGGCACTGAGGAGAACCTGCATCAGAGTGGGATTGTAGAACATATCTCTACTAGTTTTATTGCCTCTGTAATGTATCTCCACAGTAAAAACTTAATTCCTGTAGCTAACTTGGGAGGGATGTGGTGACCACTCCAATTGCTTTTTAGACGGTGGTGTGGGCCAACGCTTTGACCATTTTGAATAGTCCCCACTTGGACAACGCTGCGAAGAAAGTCTTTCTCCACGGAAGCGTGGCCGGCCGCGGTGGTCTCGCGGTTCTAGGCGCGCAGTCCGGAACCGTGCGACTGCTACGGTCGCAGGTTCGAATCCTGCCTCGGGCATGGATGTGTGTGATGTACTTAGGTTAGTTAGGTTTAAGTAGTTCTAAGTTCTAGGGGACTAATGACCACAGCAGTTGAGTCCCATAGTGCTCAGAGCCATTTGAACCATTTGAACGGAAGCGTGGCTGAGAAGCAAATGTCAACGAAATCGCTCTCTTCTTCAGAAATTCACACTATCTAGAGTCTTTATTAAATATTATGCTTGGTGAGTAATAGATTTTGATCTTACCCTACGAAGGTCCCGTACTTCAGCAGCACATCGGGGGCTCGAGAATCTCCAGCAAAATTGATATTATAAGGGAAATTTGTATATTAAGTTTTCCGATGTAATAAATATGCCCGCAATCCTGTCTTGGTTATAGTGATCGGCTTTCTGATTTCCGCTTATGTGTGAATCCGTGATTTGATTTAATATTAATTTATT
The DNA here is from genome assembly GCF_023897955.1 of Schistocerca gregaria. Taxonomy (NCBI): domain Eukaryota; kingdom Metazoa; phylum Arthropoda; class Insecta; order Orthoptera; family Acrididae; genus Schistocerca; species Schistocerca gregaria. The sequence continues at coordinate 41,634,446 of NC_064924.1, forward strand.
AATTCAGTACACTTTGCACGGGCTGGATTAAATGGGCAATAAGGCGTTTCTGCATGCATTGGGAACATTGAGAGAAATTGTGAGGTTTACACTGTCATATAGCGCTGACACCACGATAGAGACGGACGTCAGTTCCGCACGTTCATGTAATTTTTTGGTGAACAAAATCATGACATATTCGAAAAGTTGTTGTGGTGTGAGTACTGTAAGGTCGTCGGTACACACCATCAGATTATTGGACTTGTCGCTCTAACGAAGTAGGCGAGTGCCAGCAATATGTCTCGTGGTCTTATCGTGGCACCTTCTGCCGTTAGGTCAGATGATAAAAATGCCACTTGCACGCATAGAGTAGCAGACGGTGACCAGCTTTAAACAGAAAGTGATTAATTTTCTTACACATTTATTAAAATAATAAAAAATTTAGACATTACATAACTTGATTTTGGATGCTGTTAACAACTGACAATCTGAAGTTCCTTTGGTCTTGGTACGTTAATCTTATTCTCACAAATCTCTGACACTTGACAAAGTGTCTATTCATTTATCTTCATGGCTATGTACAGGAATATGATAATCTTATTAGGCGCAGACTGAAACTTGACTACAGACTAATACCGACTAATGCACACTGGTACCGACAGGTGTAGATAAATGCAGACTCGTACAGACTAATGCAGACAAATGCAGACTGGTATGGACTGGTGCAGACTGACTAATCAGAGGTCTGTACACTCGTTATAATACGTCGATCATTCAGGCATCACTGCGCGAGCGTGATCCGCGAGGAGAAAAGGTTCTACGTTAGCAGCAATCTCATTGGGTGCGAGACATACGAATACGTGGATCGGCGGAAGCAGAATTTGGTCTGTCTCTAAGACAGCGCCATCTCGTAGTGTGGAGACGGACGAGCGATGCGCCTGCACTGTTGTGCTTAGCTGGGCGCGCCCTACTGGGAAAGTTGTGTACGCGCTGACTACGCGGAACTATGTACACAACAGTTGCCAATATCAAACTTTATGTAGACGACATCGTACTACTGTACAATGCTGACAAAAATGAAATACGTGAGCTTAGAATGGATGGAATACCCAGAAAAATTAAGTCCACCATGGAACTGGAAGAAGAATGAAGTTAATCTTGGATGTTACGTTAGCTAAAAAAGATGGAAGGCATAAGATAAGTTTACTTAGGAAAACGACAGCTACTTACTGTCATCCTAAGAGATATAATTGGGCATGCTTCAGAGCCATGATCAGCAGGATGCTAAAATTATCACTCACGCTTAACGACGAAATGTACTAAGAGTTATTAGATAAGTAGCCAAAGCAAATGGGCATAAGTACCGTGATGCAATGAACTTTTACAGTAAACTAAATTCAAAAAGATGTGACAAGGAGGAGGCAAAAGATTCAGAGGCCAAAAAGTTTGTTCCTACGTCATACAATGTTGGATTTTACGACGGAATTGTACAAGCTTTCTGAAACACGAAATTGGAAATTGGATTTCCAGCGAAAGGTACTGGTTCTAGGTTCCGCAACGAAGTTGGTAACAAATGTTTTTAAGGCTGTGTTGGTGTTGGTGGCTGACGTGGCATTTCATTGGACAATGTACGGAAATCTGTTGTAAGTATCAGCCATTATCAAGAACGTGGCGTCAAACACTGCCCTGGTGAAGTCAGTGTGTACCCACTCCAACGGGTGAGCGCATGGTGGCCAGGAAGCAAAGGAATGCCTTGGAGCTGGCTGCTGGCTTTGGCAGGATGGACACGTTCGGATGAGTCCTTCAATCTCCTGGTTCATGTCCGGCCGGTAAGTGAACCTGCGAGCCAGCAATTTAGTTCGGGATACCCCCCAGTGACCTTGGAGCAATAGTTGTTGGACATGCTGATGTAAAGAAAAGGAATGACTACTTCCCGACGGAAACGAGTAGAAATACTCGTCGATCAACATGAGCTGATGCGTTAAAGAACTGACGGACTCCCCTGGAAGCCCTGGGTGGTTGTCGTTCGAGCCATCCATGAAGTGTGTGATTCCAGACTTGTCGGATTACCTCGTCATACCGGTTACATTTGCGACCCGAGAGCTGGTAATGGGAAAAGCATCTACAGCGGCTTCTGCTTCTTGATCGAAGTGAAACCACAGAATTTCCTTTCTGTCGAACTCTGGATCGGTTCCCCTTGGAAGGCGGGAGAGGACATCAGCTTTGGCATGCTCAGTCTTATTGGGGAAGTGAATCTTATACTGGTAGCGCCCCAAAAATAAAGCCGAGCGCTTGCAGGCGGTGAGCAGCCCACTCTCGAATATTTGCTTCTGGACTGAATAAGATCAGCGGTTTATGGTCTGCGTTGGGTGTCAGTCAATGTTATCGATACATTGGCCACAGGGCGCTCAGAGCCATCTGCCTCCCTATGTTACAGGACCACTTCGAAACCTGAATCAGATACGTCCGTTGCATTAATTATCTACTTGTTGGATCAAAACTTACGAGGTACGGTGCTGTCAACAAATGTGGTGTCAATCTGTGAAAGGCGCGCTCGCAAGCTGGTGCCCACCAGAAAGACACCCCTTTTCTGCATAAGTGGGACAAGGTGGCGGTTTCTGTTACTGCTGCGGGTAAGAACTTTCTGTATTACGATACCTTTTCAAGAAAGGAACGAAACTGCTTAAGCGTTGTTAGTCTGAGAAGATTGGTTATGGATTCGACATGTTTATCCAGTGGATGAATGCCTGAGCTGAAAATGATGTTGCCGAGATAATCTCTGGCTGGAAGAAACAACATTTTTCTTTTCAGCATTTTAGGTCAGTCTCCCTTAAGCACTCCGCCTGCAGGCCACAAGTGGCCCAGCGGGATCATCCGACATCCGTGTCTTCCTCTGCTGAGAATGCGGGTAGGAGGGGCGTGTGGTCGTTATGATGGTTTTCTTTGACCGGAGCCGCTACTTTTCGGTCGAGTAGCTCTTCAGTTGGCATCACGAGGATTAATGCACCCCGAAAAATGGCAACAGCGCATGGCGACCCGGATGGTCAACCATCCAAGCAAGTACCGGCCACGCCCGACAGCGCTGTACTTCTGTGATCTGACGGGAACCGATGTATCCACTGCGGCAAGACCGTTGCCAGTCTCCCTTAAGATGCTGAATAAAGATTTCAGATTGCGAAGGTGTTCCTCCGTGTTCTTCCTGTTGCAATGATGCCGTCTAAACAGTTAATGCCTCCACCCACTTTGAGTACTAATTGTTCCAAAAACCGTTGAAAAATGGCGGGAGCACTTGCTATAGCAAACATTGAGCGTTTGAAACGATAGCGCCCGTGCGGCGGGTTAAGCTTAAAAAAACTATTGAACTTCTGCATCAAGAACTTGGAGGTATGCATCCGTTAGATCTTCTTTAGTTAAGAAGTTTCCATCTTTTAATTTTGACATTAGTTCTGCCGGCTTAGGAATAGGATATGTGTCAATCTGTGATTCGGCGTTGACAGTGACTCTAAAATCGCCACACTGGTGGATCTCCCACGATGGCTTTCGCACTGTGACTGAATAGATTCTAGAACTCCAATTGCAGTTAGACGATCCGCTTCATCTTTTATTTGGTCTCGTAGAGCTAACGAAATGGCGCGGGATCGAAAGTACCTAGGCCATGCATTATGGTTCAGTGCGATTTGCGCCTCAAAATCCTTTGCGGTACCGAGTTCCAGGATGAACAGATCCTCATAATCCTATCAAAGTGTCTCCAGGTCTGAACACATTCGGATACCAGATACACAGAGTCGTCTACTAAAAATTCAAATTTCTGAAGAAAGTGTAGTCCAAACAAATCCTCATTGAAATTACTGTTAGCGACTAAGAAGATAATGTGGAGGGTGACGTCACAATATATCGTTGGCAGTTCACCACGTACTGGGATCGTCTGTTTATTATACGCTGTTAGGCGTCTCTTTGCTTCTTGCAAGGGAGGAGCTCCAAATTTCAAATACTTTGTGTAATTCACAATGCTCACAGCTGCGCCGGTGTTTACTTGCACTTGACCTGGTTTCACTGAAATTGGCACTTCTACGAAAACTTATTGGAGGTCTCTTGATGGTCTATAGTGGCTACCAGATTAACTTCCATGTGTTGGGTAGGGGGCTGTATTGCCTGACGGAACTCACGACATATAGGAACTAAATGACCGTTGGAAGAACAGTGTTGGCAGTAGGCACAGCGGTCTGGTCAGTCTTCACGTTGACGTTTTTTAAAACAATCCAGGCAAGACGGTAATAGTTTCAGTACCAAAGATCTGATTGAGTGGGGTGGAGAACGTTGTTGGTTAAAACAGCGGCGCCCCGCCTGTACTGTTGCTACGTCAAAGTTGCTACTAATATGGCCGTTGTCCGCTGGCTCTGATGTGTTTACTTTAACGGCTGGTATGTCGGTGCACGACTCCAGTTTCTTGCCTGCTGCTCCGGTCACTTCGAAGCTCTGTGCTAAGTCCATAACTTTATCTAATTACGGGCCAAAGAGTGCCTAGGGCTGGGAATTACTGTCGGGAGTACACCGAATGATTATGTCCCTGATCATTTCTGCTACATAGGACTCCTTACTTTTAGGGGTCACAAAATAATGTTTTAATCCTAAACCATGCAACTCTGCGGCCCATTCTCTATGAATCTGGTTTGACCGCTTCTTGCCTTGGTAAAATGCTACCCAGGAGGAGGATATACCAAGGATATGCCGCTGGTAATGTTAAGTCAGCAACGATCGAATATTTGAAAAGGCGAGGTCTGAAGGCTTAGATAAGGGGGACAATTCCCACAGTAGCCAGTAAATCTCAGGCTTTGACCGCAACAAAAACAAAGATTTCGTGAGGCTGGCGTCAGTTACCTTGAATTCGTAGGCTTCACTATCCTCTAGAGCCTCATCAAAGAAAGGAAAAGCCGGAACTTGCTGAGTTGCTTGCGTCTGCAGTAAGCATTAAAGATGTGGTTGGAGGTGTTCAGTTGCGGGTTGTGGTTCTGCTGATGAATACGTTGCGTGAGCTTCCAGTGTAGATGGTTGCTAGCTCTTCGCTGTTTTTATTGTGTTATAACCTGGAATAACACAGTAAATACACCAATGTGCTACGGTTTATTGACACAACATCGATGCAAAATAATTCTGTTACCAAGCTCGAAATTGTAAGTGAACGCTTCGTGGAAATTATATAAATTAATCGTGTTTATACCAATGTCCAGGAAGTGCAAATGTAACACAGAACTCTGGCGGACATTCTAAACCTAGTGAACGTTGAAGTCCAAGTTCCAGCGTAGCATTCGGATTCTGCGTCCAGAGCGCAGCCGAATCAACATCTAACAGCAGGTCAACTGCAGCGTAGCACTTCCGAGTTGTGGAGTAGAAACATAGCACGATGAGAACTGGCTTGATCCGCCAGGAGTGGCGCTAAATAAGGCCCCATAGTTAAAGTAGCCGGCGGCCGGGGTAGCTACATATTCTGGGCGGCCAATCGCTGACTGTTATGTGGGGCCAATCGCTGTGGTTTGAAGCGCGTGCGTGGGAAGGCGGCCTGCAATGTTCAAAATGGTTCAAATGGTTCTGAGCACTACGGGACAACATCTGTGGTCATCAGTCCCCTAGAACTTAGAAGTACTTAAACGTAACTAACGTAAGGACATCCCACACATCGATTCCCGAGACAGGATTCGAACCTGCGACCGCAGCGGTCAAGGGGTTCCAGACTGAAGCGCTTATAGCTGCTCGGGCACACCGCAATGTTAGCAGCCGGCCTCGCACGCACAAGTGTGGTCATCGATGAGTTTCCTGACCGCGCGACATAGCGCGCCGCAGTTCGGTGCGGCGCGGAGACGGCTCTGAGCACTATGGGATTCAACATCTATGGTCATCAGTCGCCTAGAACTTAGAACTACTTAAACCTAATAAACCTAAGGACATCACACAACACCCAGTCATCACGAGGCAGAAAAATCCCTGTCCCCGCCGGGAATCGAACCCGGGAACCCGGGCGTGGGAAGCGAGAACGCTACCGCACGACCACGAGATGCGGACGGTGCGGAGATATGATAGTGCTGGATTCCACAGTTACGTTACACATACGGATATGGTTTCACCGTTTTGTCATTTTGGAAGGTTTCACAATTGTGTGTTTTACTTTTCCAGGCTAAGGGCTTCCCATTATTACTATTTGCACATATGAATTGTAAGTATGGATCTAATTCCAAATACAGTATGTCAATACATGTTTTACTGACGGTCGTTCATTTTCCCATGTGAAGTAATTTTAATGAATGACAAAGTGTGCTGCATTTCAGCTATTAAATTTGCTCTGGTTAGTCATGTACCCTAGCTATAGTCTAGTCTGCTGGTCTCAGGTATTTGTATAAATATCAGACGCATCCAGGTCATAACCAGCACTTGCTACGTACCTAAATGTGTAATTTGACGTTGATACCTCCATCAGAATTATGGTATGTATGGCTGGTATGCATGATTTTTAATCATGTAGCTATACTTCATTTTTTCTTAACACCAGTCCAGTTATAGATTTAGCTTTAGCTAATGGAACTTAGTTTGTTACACAATTGTTTTTGTTTATAACAGATCCGAAGATCTGTACCGAAACCGGTAATAGTGAAGTGTAAAAGTTTGTCTGTTGAAGACAGCCACGATATGATGACGATTTTATTTTCAGACTTCATGACTGCCATTACATTATTATTCTTCTGTTTGACAAATAGATCTGCCAAGCAGACGGTAGAAACATGGAACGAAAGAAAAAAAATTGAAGAAAGGCTCCAAATAACTCACGCTGTGTAAGAAAGAAAGGAAGAAAAAATGAAAACCGGAACCTAGAAAGCTGCATGAAGCCGCTCTTCGGGTGAAGAGTACAACAGTCACGCGGTGTCACTAGAGGACGGGCAGTAGCAGCCGGGGTGAGTCGCCACTCAGCCTCCCCAGCAGACACACCCCTGGCTAGGAGACGCGCTGGGCCTCGCGTGACACTGCGGCGTTCAGCTCCCCTGCGGAACAGATCGGACCAGAGAGGGAAGTGCGCCTCCGTTTGCCGCGACCCACTGCCTCAGCCTGAGTCTGCGTTCGTTGTGAACATTTCCGACAACTCCAGACTACTGGCCAGTAAAACTGCAACACCAAGAAGAAATGCAGATGATAAACGGGTATACATTGGACAAATGTATTATACTAGAACTAACATGTGATTACATTTCCACGCAATTTGGGTGCATAGATCCTGAGAAATCAGTACCCCTGGCCGTAATAACGGCCTTGATACGCCTGGGAATTGAGTCAAACAGAGCTTGGACGGCGCGTACAGGCACAGATGCCCATGCAGCTTCAACACGATACCACAGTTCATCAAGTTTATTGTGACGTGCCAGTTGTTCGGCCGCCGTTGACCAGACGTTTCCAAATGGTGAGAGATCTGGAGAATGTGCAGGCCAGGACAGCTGTCGAACATTTTCTGTATCCAGATAGGCCCGTACAGGACCTGCAACATGTGGTCGTGCATTATCATGCTGAAATGTAGGGTTTCGCAGGGATCGAATGAAGGGTAGAGCCACGGGTCGTAACGCATCCACTGGTCAAAGTGCCGTCAATGCGAACAAGAGGTGACCGAGACGTGTAACCAATGCCACCCCATACCGTCACACCGGGTGATACGGCAGTATGGCGATGACGAGTACACGCTTCCAATGTGCGTTCACCGCGATGTCACCAAACACGGATGCGACCATCATGATGCTGTAAACATAACCTGGATTCATCCGAAAAAATGACGTTTTGCCATTCGTGCACCGACGTTGGTCGTTGGGTACACCATCGCAGGCGCTCCTGCCTGTGATACAGCATCAAGGGTAACCACAGCCGTGGTCTCCGAGCTGATAGCTGCTGCAAACGCCGTCGAACTGTTCGTGCAGATGGTTGTTGTCTTGCAAACGTCCCCATCCGTTGACTCAGGGATCGAGACGTGGCTCCACAATCCGTTACAGCCATGCGGATAACATGCCTGTCATCTCGACTGCTAGTGATACGAGGCTGTTGGGATCCAGCACGGCGTTCCGTATTATTCTCCTGAACCCACCGATTCCATGTTCTGCTAACAGTCATTGGATCTCGACTAACGCGAGCAGCAATGTCACCACACGATAAACCGCAATCGCGATAGGCTACAATCCGACTGTTATCAAATTCGGAAACGTGATGGTACGCATTTCCCCTCCTTACACGATGCATCAGAACAACGTTTCACCAGGCAACGCCGGTCAAATGCTGTTTGTGTATGAGAAATCGGTTCGAAACTTTCCTCATGTCAGCAAGTTGTAGGTGTCGCCACTGCCGCCAACGTTGTGTGAATGCTCTTAAAAGCTAATCATTTGCATGTCACAGCATCGTCTTCCTGTCGGTTAAATTTCGAGTCTGTAGTACGTCATCTTCGTGGTGTAGCAATTTTAATAGCCAGTAGTGTACTTTCAAAAGCGTGTTTAGGAACTTGTGTTTACAGGTAACAGCAGTTTTCAGCCATGTCATCTAGCGTCGATGGCACAACCTGAACTGCCAACATCGTCCCTCTTACCACACAACAACGAACGGTTCAGAAACTTTTCTGTTCGTGTTGCGCATGTGCATGCGCCAAGACCATTTTCTTCTTACCGAGTCCTTCACCCGGGATGCAGCGACTACTTCGTGGGGAGACCACAGTACAACGCTCTCGCTTCTGTTACCGTACACTTCCATACGTGTGAGTTTTCGCTACTAACTTCGATATACTTGTATAACCGAATCGCCTTAGAAGATGTAATAAGTAAGCTACGTTTTCGACTTACTTCGGTGTTTGTAGGAATGTTACTGTAAAAAGGAGACGAAATCGATAGGGAAATTATATTTTTGCCTTACAGTGAGGTTGTGCAAATTACAGTTCCGTTGGAAAGGATTTTCAATACTGTGGCGCTGTCGCGTTCTTCTAGAGAATTGCCGTTAATGGTAAGGAAGAAATAGCCTTGAGGCCTAGCCGTATGAGCAACGAAGCATCCTCTTTATTCTGCTCGTGACTCCTCCTGAACTACCGACACCTTAAATGCTGCTCGTATCTAATCATGTCAATTGCGGAAGGCTGCTGTCAACCATGTAGACGGTAAATGCAATGATGTTAAAAACAATCATAATCATAATCTCAACAATATTAAGATTTTTGTGCTCAAAGTTGGAGAAGAACGAATTTCTAAAGTGGCACAGTTGTTCATAACATCAACATTATCTTCCTTTCAAGGATTAGGCTGTTTCTTCTTGCGAACTCACAAACAAAATCATTCCCATCTTCTTAGACGTCTTCCAATATCTATTTTTCCCATTCTGCTTGTAGTTCAGGATTTTCTGGGGAATTCTGGGATCTGGCATCCTCATGGCGTGTCCAATCTTCACGACATTTTTGAAAATTTTTTGATTCATGTTAAAACTATTTAATTCTGTTCTAACGTCTTCATTTCTTATCATTTCTTGTCCAGCCCTTCGTCCTCCTTAAGAACCTCTTCTCTGTTGTCCGAATTTTATTGTCTTGTTTTTTGTGGTAACCCAGTTTTCGCTTCCATAAGGTAAAACAGGAACCGCAATTACTTTTTGAAGTTGTATGATGGTCTCCTTTTGTAGTTTGTAGCCCAATGTTCTACTAATGGTACCACGGACAGCTTTGAATTTGTGTCTTTTATTTTCAGTATCAGAGTCAAAATTAAAACAAGACATTTGAGATACTTGTTTTGAAACTGAATTTTATAAAACAGTTTTTGATCTCACTGGATACTTTGCTCGGAATGACACTGTTTTTGTTTTATTGGAAGAAATTTTGAAGCTGTACTTCTTACAAATTTCGTTCAAGTGGTATACTTCTCTTTGGAGGTCATCTCATTCGTTTGAATAATAACGGTGTCATCAGCAAACAAATGTACATTCAGATATTCCTCATACGTTATGAGTTATTTTGCTTACTTTACATTTGCGAAGAATGCAGTCATTGTAAATATTAAAAAGGGTAGGTAATCGTTCATACCCTTGTGTAACACCCTGGTTAATAATTATTTCTTTCAGTCGATTGCTGTCTCTGTTTATTACAATGCGTGTACTTTTATAAATACTTTTGCCTGTCTCAGTTGGGTGATGAGAATATACACATTCCGACAAAAATCTCCTTTAAGCTATCACGGCTCACGCGCAGAAAGTAGATACCTGTTGACTCCAGATGGCGATACATAATAACGGATTCAACGCGACTACAACAGTGAGCCGTGATGCCGACCGTCGTGGCCGAGCGGTTCTAGGCGCTTCAGTGCGGAGCCGCGCGACCGCTACGGTCCTAGGTTCGAATCCTGCTTCGGGCATGGATGTTTGTGATGTCCTTAGGCTAATTAGGTTTAAGTAGTTCTAAGTTCTAGGAATCTGATGACCTCAGATGTTAAGTCCCAAGGCCATTTGAATTTGAGCCGTGATTTTCATCGAGAGTACGGCTCCTCATCTCCTACAGCGTGAAAGGGAGTACGGATCATGATTAAGATCGTCTGGTATAATAATATAGCGGTTTTTGAAATCCAGGGTCTGGGTGTCTCTCCTCCCAAGTCTCTTGGGAACACAACAACAAGTGAATGCAGATATTCCAGATGTGCTAGCAAATATATCCGACAAGTCTGAATATTATTTGGATGTTTGTTGTGCGTTTGGTGGGTGGTAAATTTAACATTTGTGACAAGTTATTCAAACTTTGATCCTGAAAGTTATTACAAACCGTTCCCAAAGGTAATATGCAATTGCATGTAAAACATATACCCTTGCAAATTCGAATGATCCTTTATCATTATGCAATTCTTAGTTTTGGTACCCTACTTGCAGAATATAATAATAATAAAATGAAAGAGGGTCCTCTTTGCTTGAACATTATTTTTTGTTTCACCACCAGCATGTTTTTACCACAGTTGTGACATATTCAGTGGGGTTTCTTCTTTTATGTACCGTACATACAAATTTTACACAGGTTGTTAACTTGTAGTTCGCCCGTTGTGTGCACTGTGGTTGTCAAAAGAAATCAGTGGTGCGTCTTTATTGGCACAACATGTCATTTGCAACACAGGAATGTTAGGGCAACATTTGAAATTAAGTTTTATCGAATATAACCTCTAAACTATGTTGTTGTTGTTGTGGTCTTCAGTCCTGAGACTGATTTGATGAAGCTCTCCATGCTACTCTATCCTCTGCAAGCTTCTTCATCTCCCAGTACCTACTGCAACCTACATCCTTCTGAATCTGCTTAGTGTATTCATCTCTTGGTCTGTTTCTAGGATTTTTACCCTCCATGCTGCCCTCCAATACTAAATTGATGATCCCTTGATGCCCCTGAACATATCCTACCAACCGATCCTTTCTTCTCATCAAGCTGTGCCACAGACTTCTCTTCTCCCCAATCCTATTCAGTACCTCCTCATTAGTTATGTGATCTACCCATCTAATCTTCAGCATTCTTCTGTAGCACCACATTTCGAAAGCTTCTATTCTCTTTTTGTCCAAAGTATTTATCGTCCACGCTTCACTTCCATACATGGCTACACTCCATACAAATACTTTCAGAAACGACTGCCTAACGTTTAAATCTATACTCGTTTCTTCAGAAACGCTTTCCTTGCCATTGCCAGTCTACATTTTATATCCTCTCTACTTCGATCATCGTCAGTTATTTTGCTCCCCAAATAGCAAACCTCCTTTACTACTTTAAGTGTCTCATTTCCTAATCTAACTCCCTCAGCATCACCCGGCTTAATTCAACTACATTCCATTATCCTCGTTTTGCTTTTGTTGATGTTCATCTTGTACCCTCCTTTAAAGCCACTGTCCATTCCGTTCAACAGCTCTTCCAAGCCCTTTGCTGTCTCTGACAGAATTACAATTTCATCGGCGTACCTCAAAGTTTTTATTTCTCCTCCATGGATGTTAATACGTACCCCGAATTTTTCTTTTGTTTCCTTGACTGCTTGCTCAATATACAGATTGAATAAAATCGGGGAAAGGCTACGACCCTGTCTTACTCCCTTCCCAACAACTGCTTCCCTTTCATGCCCCTCGACTCTTATAACTGCCATCTGGTTTCTGTACAAATTGTAAATAGCCTTTCTCTCCCTGTATTTTACCCCTGCCACCTTCAGAATTTGGAAGAGAGTATTCCAGTCAACATTGTCAAAAGCTTTCTCTAAGTCTACAAATGCTAGAAACGTAGGTTTACCTTTCCTCAATCTTTGTTTTAAGATAAGTCGTAGGGTCAGTATTGCCTCACGTGTTCCAACATTTCTACGGAAGCCAAACTGATCTTCCCCGAGGTCGACTTCTACTAGTTTTTCCATTCGTCTGTAAAGAATTCGTGTTAGTATTTTGCAGCCGTGGCTTATTAAACTTATAGTTCGGTAATTTTCACCTCTGTCAACACCTGCTTCCTTTGGGATTCGAATTATTATATTTTTCTTGAAGTCTGAGGGTATTTCGCCTGTTTCATACATCTTGCTCACCAGATGGTAGAGTTTTGTCAGGACTGGCTCTCCCAAGGGCGTCAATAGTTCCAATGGAATGTTGTCTACTCCGGGGGACCTTGTTTCGACTCACGTCTTTCAGTGCTCTGTCAAACTCTTCACGCAGTATCCTATCTCCCATTTCATCTTCATCTACATCCTCTTCCAATTCCATAATATTGTCCTCAAGTACTTCGCCCTTGTATAGACTCTCTATATACTCCTTCCACCTTTCTGCTTTCCCTTCTTTGCTTAGAATTGTGTTTCCATCTGAGCTGTTGATGTTCATACAAGTGGTTCTCTTTTCTCCAAAGGTCTCTTTAAGTTTCCTGTAGGCAGTATCTATCTAACCCCTAGTGAGATAGGCCTCTACATCCTTAGATTTGTCTTCTAGCCATCCCTGCTTAGCCATTTTGCACTTCCTGTCGATCTCATTTTTGAGACGTTTGTATTCCTTTTTGCCTGCTTCATTTACTGCATGTTTATATTCTCTCCTTTCATCAATTAAATTCAATATTTTTTTTGTCACCCGAGGATTTCTACTAGCCCTCGTCTACTTGATTCTCTGCTGCCTTCACTACTTCATCCCTCAAAGCTACCCATTCTTCTTCTACTGTATTTCTTTCCCCCTGTCAATTGTTGCTAAACTATGTATTCCGGAGAAATAGTGCCATGTGATTCTTTTCCGCATTTACCATGGATTTAGTTGAAATATGCTGAGTTCTTCTTTGGTTATTATTTGTCTGATAAATGTGTATTTGTTACTGTATTTGTGTTTAAAGTGAACCGTGTGTTTGTTGTTGTTGTGGTCTTCAGTGCAGAGATTGGTTTAATGCAGCTTTCCATGAAATATGCTGAGTTCTTCTTTGGTTATTATTTGTCTGATAAATGTGTATTTGTTACTGTATTTGTGTTTAAAGTGAACCGTGTGTTTGTTGTTGTTGTGGTCTTCAGTGCAGAGATTGGTTTAATGAAGCTTTCCATGTTACTTTATCCTGTGCAAGCTTCTTCATCTCCCAGTAACTACTGCAACCTGCATTCTTCTGAATCTGTTTAGTGTATTCCTACCTTTTTAGACACTTGTTACGAAACATGCTTCGCCTGCACTACTACTTTGTCTAGAAGCACTTGCTTCACCTACACCTCTATTTAAAATGAATCAAGGAAAAAGGTGTGCACTGTACTTACATTTTGTAAGTCAACAGCTCCAATAATAATAATAATGTGTGTGTACAGCGCTATAGTACCCTTATACAGTGGGGCCCAGGAGGAATGACCAGTATTCACGTATATGACAGGAATGATCATGAGAAGCAAAAAAAGTTGTCTGGTAAACATGGCCTCAGAAACGCATACCGTAAGTGTTATGAGGACTTCTTCATCTTTGATATTTTGAATCAGATCTCTTCTACTGCAAGCTCCTTGCTTTTCATGTTTTGGGAGGAGGCAGAATGTATCGAAACAAGAGAAAACTGCTTAGTACACATGGGCTCTGCAATGCGTAACTTAAGTACTATGGGCACTTGTCAGTCCAAGACATGTGTTTCACACCACCGAAGATGAACCAGTGCTCATAACTAACAATATATGCACTTTACAGCCAGTACTTATGGGACTTTTTTTCTTGTTTTGTTCCATATCACCATTTCTGAGAATATGAAAAGCAAAGAGCTTGCACTAGAAGAGATGTGATTCACTGTATCGAAGATAGAGAAGTGCTGATAGCTCGTAAGGTAGGCATTTTGGAACGCATGTTTACTACGCTTCTTTTGGCTTAAAATGATTGTTCCTGTCATATCCCTGAATGTTGAGAATTACTCCTGGGACACCCTGCATACTTGCTGCTGTGTCGCTCCGTCAGTTAGTTTATGTTTCAAAATGAGCAAAGAAGCAATATGTTTTTACTGCACACACAATCTACAACGTGGAGAAGACATTTTCATGAGATATTTGCATTTGTTACATATACACACATCAAAAATGTTATTCATCGCGCCGGATTCCAGAACTCCTGAAGACAGGCGTTGACTGTGGATATTGTCTCACAGACACAGTGCCTTTGACTGTTCAGAGATGACAATAAACCCGCTGAAGTGTGTAAACAACCATGCATGAGCAGCGCCTATTAGACGGAGGGGGTCTAACAGCCCATCAGTTCCAGTCATTCCACCAGGAAGGAGGTACACGGCTCGTCCTGAGTTCAGCCATGCCCAGACGGCCAATACCGCGGTTCGGTCGCGTCCGCGTTGTTACATTGAGCCAGGAAGGGCTCTCAACGAGAGAAGTGTCCAAGCGTTTCGGACATGGAGGAAATACAGAGAGACAGGAACTGTCGATGACAAGTCTCGTTCAGGCCGCCCGATGGCTACTACTGCAGTGGATGGCCGCTACCTACGGATTATGGCTCGGAGGAACACTCGCAGCAACGCCACCATGTTGAATAATGCTTTTCGTGTTACGACTCAAACTGTGCGTAATAGGCTGCATGATGAACAACTTCACTCCCGACGTCCATGGCGAGGTCCATATTTGCAACAACGACACCATGCAGAGCGGTACAGATGGACCCAACAACATGCCGAATGGACCGCTGAGGACTGGAATCACGTTCTCTTTAGCGATGTTTGTCGCATATGCCTTCAACCAGACAATCGTCAGAGACGTGTTTGGATGCAAACGGTCACGCTGAACACCTTAGACGCACTGTCCAGCTAGTGCAGCTAAGTGGAGATTCCTTGCTGTTTTGGGGTGGCATTATGTGGGGCCGTCGTACGCCGCTGATGATCAAGGAAGGTGCCGTAATGGCTATGCGAAACGTGAATGCCAGCCTCCGACCGATAGTACAACCATATCGGCAGCATACTGGCGAGGCATCAGTCTTCATGGACGACAATTCGCATCCCCATCGTCCACTCCTTGTGAATGACTTCTTTTGCGATGACGATATCGCTGGACTAGAGTGGCCAGCATGTTCTGCAGACATGAACGCTGTCGAAGACGCCTGGGATCGATTGAAAAGAGCTGTTTATGGACGACGTGACCCAGCAACCACGCTGAGGGATCTACGCCGAATCGCCGTTGAGGAGTGGAACATCCTGGACCAACAGTGGATTGATACACTTCTAGATAGTATGCATCAATGCAAGAGTACGTGCTACTGGGTATTAGTGGTGCCGGTGTGTACAGCAATCTGGACCACCACCTCTGAAGATCTCGCTGTATGGTGATACAACATGCAATGTGTGTTTTCGTCAACAATAAAAAGGGCAGAAATGATGTTTATGTTGACCTCTATTCCAATTTTGTGTACAGGTTCCGAAACTCTCGGAACCAAGGTGATGCAAAACTTCTTTTGATGTGTGAATGTCTCACTTTTACCATGATCAGTGTATGGTACAAAACACAATGTATGTGTGCGAATTATGTGAGAAACATGTAATCCCGATCATGCTAGTAACTGAGAAAAAATAATTATTGATAACTTACATAGTCGATACTAATCTTAAATAAATGCAGTAATAGTAAAGGTCTTCTAAAAATAATTTAGTTTCAAGAGTGAATCACTACCAAATCCCATTGTATTCACCCTTCAGGTTGGGAAACACCGGAATAGGCACTCATGCATTCTAATCATTTCTGTCTCTAGTATCTCACTGTACATTTTAGATTTCATTTTAGTGTTCACCCAATACGTGATGATGTTTGGTTTGTTGGGCACGCAACTGCGCGATCATAAGAGCCCGTACAGAGTCCCAATTTTTTCACATTCCAATTCTGTACACAATCCAATCGAGCCACTTGCACGGATGATGATGATGATGATGAAATAATGAGGACAACACAATCACCCAGTCTCCGCGCAGCGAAAATCCCCAACTCGCTTTCGGGAGGACGACGGTTCAATCCCGCGCCCGGCCATCCTGATTTAGGTTTTCCGTGATTGCCCTAAATCGAGACAGGCAAATGACGAGATGGTTCCTTTGAAACGCCACGGCTGACTTCATTACTCGTCCTTCCCTAATTCGATGAAACCGATGACCTCACAGTTTGGTCTCTTCCCCCAAACAACCCAACCCCATCCCCAATTCGGCCGGGATTCGAACCTGGGACCCTGTGATGCATAGGCAGCAACGCTAGCCATTAGACAATGGGCGCAGCGTTCGCCAATCAATGCGCGATTTACCTTTAGTGCAGAAAGGTGGCCACATCATAACACTTCCACCATCAAAATTTCTGGTCACTGTCACTTAATAACATTGAAATCCATCCGGCCCATCTAAGTTAAACCTCTTCTCATCACTGAAGATCACTTTATCCCATTCTTTAGTCCATGACATACGTTTTACCGCAAAATTCAATTTAGTCTATTTATGTCTGGGCGTTAGAGAAGGTTTCCGCAGTCGTCTCTTGAATGTAAGATGTTTGTCGTGTGACAATAGTTATCGTACACGTCTAGCAGTTGGCTCTGAGCACTATGGGACTTAACCTGTGAGCTCATCAGTCGCCTAGAACTGAGAACTAATTAAACCTAACTAACCTAAGGACATCACACACATCCATGCTCGAGGCAGGATTCGAACCTGCGACCGTAGCGGTCACGTGGTTCCAGACTGAAGGGCCTAGAACCGCACGGCCACACCGGCCGGCGTCTAGCAGTTACTAGCAACTGTAATTCAGCTGCAAGTTGAGGTGAATAACGGTTTGTGACCCTCCTTTGCGCAGATGTAGCCGTTTCGATACCTCAGATAATTTTCTCTGATGTTTTCAGTTCTGTCCATATCCTACGCTCAATCTAACGAAATTAACAATCACTGTTGTTGAACGGTTCGACTTCTTGGCCTTTTGACGATTATAGAGTCTCATTTCCGTGTACACACCGATTTTTGCTTTTTCGTCAAACAGTAACTGTATCCCACGTGGCATTGTCAGAATCTTGGTTTATGGATACATACCGTTGACATCTGCCCCGATATATCGGGACCGTTCTCGTTTCACAAAACAAGTGTAACGAGCTTGACTCAAGTAAATTATGAAATGTGATAGCGCACCATGTGACTGCAGCCTCTGTTACTTTAATTTATGTCAACCAGTTTATGTTGACAATGTCGCCTCAGAGATGGCGTTGCGTGTTGCGTATCCTGTATCGACGATGCAAGCACCTTCTAGATCTAGCCCCATCATTCGAGAAAATACCAGATTTCTCCAGTAGCACTGGGCTGGAACTGTTTAAGCAGCGCCAAGCGAAAGAATCGGGCAGTCCCCATTTCAATAGCGATCTGATAAGACGATTCTTTCTATGTGTAACAGGAACAACGGGTGCAAGTTTGCCAGTTTAACTAAAAACTGAGTTGGACGAAGTTTTATAAATACATAAAACGGAAAAAAAGACTTGCTGGAAAAGGTGGAATCTCCCGACAAATATAGTGTACCAACTACTTCTATTGCAATTGGCCTATATAGTTGTGACCAATATAAAAAGTAATTATATTAAACAGAATTTTAACATCATTTCTACACCTTCATCTCAAGATGTCCCGAGAAGTTTCCCAGCTAGACATACAATCTCTATGTATACAAAAGGCGTGTCACTAACGGCGTCTGCTTCCTATCCCCGTAAAGACACGAACGCACACACTAACACCCCATTAAGCCTACTGCCTTTGTACCGAGTTCTGCGCTTTGCCACTTCTATCGTTAATGTCTTGTAACATATTCTATAACTGTCATCAAACGCGATACCGTTTGACTGCATTTACCGGGTGCCACACTATTGCATATACTGTGCACAACTGTACCACACGACAATGTTAATTTTCTCACAAATATTCATTTCTTTATACTGATGTCTATTACTGTATTCGTAATCTTCTTCTTCAGAAAAGGAAGGACTCTCGTTTGAGTATCGGAACAAATGTGTAGCTAAAGACTTTGCAGCTATACATAACACTGAGTTTTGAGCCAAAATCTTATAGAAACAAAATTATTCCCATTTCTGAACTGCATCATCATCAAGCGTGTTCGATGCGGCCAGCCACGAATTCGTCTCTTGTGCCAACCTCTTCATCTCGGAGAAGCACTTGCACCTTATATCCTCCATTGTTTGTTGTATGCATGTCAAGCTCTTATCCTATAGTCTCCACATCTCCAGCCATTTTCCAGGTACACCCCTTCGTCATTTGATTTTTGAACAGTGTCTTCGTCATTACTCGCTGAAATTTATTGCAGAACTCAGTCTTTCTCGTCTCTCATTTGTGCTGCCAAACCCATATTCTCCTGTAACTCTTCGTGGTGTCACCGCCAGACATCACACTTGCTCGATGGTAGCTTTTAAATCGGCCGCGGTCCGTTAGTATATGTCGGACCCGCGTGTCGTCACTATCAGTGATTGCAGACCGAGCGCCGCTACACGTCAGGACTAGTCTAGAGAGACTCCCTAGCACTCGCCCCAGTTGTACAGCCGACTTTGCCAGCGATGGTTCACTGTCTACATACGGTCTCATTTGCAGAGACGACAGTTTAGCATAGCCTTCAACTATTCATTTGCTACGACCTAGCAAGGCGCCCTATTAAGTTACTATAATTACTATCTTCAAGAATCTATTCTCAACATATAATATTGTGAATCATGTACCGTCAAGAGCGACGTTCATCATTAATGGATTGAATTGAAGTATCAAACTAATTACGTCCGCTTTCTGAATTATAATTCCTTGTCATGTTCCAGACCTCACGTCAGTATAGTCCTTCCCTCCTCACGCCAGACTGCGTGAGCTAAAACGCGTGCATTTCGGCCTCCACTAGTAACACGGTGTTGGCTCTTCTGCTAACACAAAACTCTTTCTACTGCTTCTTCCCCTGTTAGTGCATTCCAGTCCACCACGATTATTAGATTATCACCCCTTTCTACATACTCACCTGTCCGTTCAATATTCTCATATACATATTCTGTTTTTTCATCTTCCGCTGGTATCAACAGCATGTGTACCTGAACTATTATTGTTGGCGTCGGTTCCAGATGAAGAATAATTGCGTTGTTCAGTTCTCAATGCTGTCACAAAATATGGAGGACGTTTCAGAGTCTTTGCATCAAACTTCTACGGGTGAGCAACATCATGAACAACCATTGTTATAAGCAAAATGTTAGCTGACACTTCCTTGCGACTCTAGAAACTTTATTACAGAATTCGCACATAACTAGAAAGTTGGCAACAACTGAAACACGCACAAAGCAGAGTGCTTACCCCCTGCCGTCCCTGAGGGGCATAGCCGCATAAAAGATACCTTCTTTCGTAGGGCAGCGTTAGCGGACTTTTTGTCCGTAACAAAATTTGATACCCGCGAAGTGATTTATCACCTACAGACATGTGACGCAACGATTTTTAAACATCCTGTATAGTATAAACACACCAAAATATAGTTTCTTTTGATTTAAATTTTTTTGCGCAAAAGGTAATGTAGTTGGCTCATGTTCAAGCACACATTTATAGACGAAATAAACCAATCTTGAGAGGTAATTGACAAAGACTCTACACAACAAGATGTGATGTGAGATGTGCATATTGTTTTCTTTATCCCCAGTGTAAAGTTTTTCGTAAATGAAGTGTATCAGCCAGCATTAAACCTTGCAATGCGAAACAAGTGGCAACTCCCGAAATAATCAATAAATTTAATGTATGCGAGAAACGAAATGAGCTTCCTAGGCAATGAGACGATGAACAAGCGAACATTGATACAAAAAAATTTTCCGAAAAGGTAACCACGCTAATATCTATAGTCTGATACTGAGACCAAGTAGATTGTTCGCATCTGTAAACTGAATTTTCTGTTAATGTCTGCACATACCGGCTCAAGTTTCTGTAACTATGGAAGCTTCTTTGAAGCATCTTTTGATAGCGGGAGTGGAACACAGTTTCGATATAAGCTACATACGGTAGTCGGAAGACGACCGCATATGATTGAAACAAGTAAATTCAACAAAACTGCTATGTTCCGATCGCAGATTGTTGGTTAAATTATTCTCAGACATCGTTGTAATAGCACCCAGGATAGATGATGAGTCATATAGCGGAAGGATCTACAGAAAAAAGGAAGACAGACGACTATGATTTAACCAATAACCGTCAAACACAGAGCGTAATGTAGTTTCATATATTAAGAAACTTGACAATAATTTCATTTTTAGTTTTATATCTTGATACTGCCGCTTGAGGAATAAGACTCTTGCCCTCATTTGAAGGAAACGGTACTGCCACTTGCTCGCATAAAATGTGCCGCGTGTGGTTACTTACGCTTATATTCAGAATGTAAGAGAGCTAAGCGACGAAGATCTCAAAAGAAACACCTATTAGGGCAGTGGTACTCTTCCGTCTTGGCTGCACTCTCGCAAAAAATTCGTTGCTGCAGAAACGTGCAGTTGGTGACAAGAGCTTCTCTCTCTCTCTCTCTCTGCCTCTCTCTCTCTCTCTCTCTCTCTCTCTATCTTTCTTTCTCTCTCTTTCCAAGTTTGAATCGCAGTCTGACCTTTGCAGGTCTCGCCTGCACCATTTAACTGTGCGCTCGCGAATCATTTGTGCTTCCCACCCCTTCGGCTTGCAGCCCCTCTCACCACACTGTGACACAAAAGCCAGGTTTTCCACCTGGCGCCTCGTTTGCAAAGTTTCGCATGGCTGGGGAGGGTAGAGGGGGTGGGGTGGGGGAAGCGGTTCTTTCGCGGGGAATGACTTGGCATTCTATTTCGCCCCTCTCGGTCCGCGTCAGAACCTCGCGTAGACGTGAATACTCAAAAGCGCAATTAGTGCTATTGTTTCTCGACGGCAGTCGCGACAAATGTTTCATTGTTTCCGTATTAGCGCGTAAGAGGGGAAAGCGTCTGGAATGCGTCCTTGCTTCTCTCGGTTCGTGCCACTCGACTCTAAAATAAAAATCTGGATGAATGCCGTAGTCCTTGTTTAGCTACTAATTAACTGGTTTTCTTTCATTTTTCGGTCGTGGACCCGACGCGACATTTGGTGAGAGCTGGTTCTCATGATGCATCGCTATGTTTGCCTTGCCTATCCACCAGTAACTAACGTCGTCTTATTTCTTTCGCACTCTTTGCAGTCACCCTTTATTCCTTCAATTGTTCCTTCGGATCACTTTTCCTTACAATTACATGGCTCTTGTTGTCTTGATGGCTCATGTCCACAGCGATACTAACGTGTACTGATCAGTTCCAATTAATAACTGTCCCCGCTATAGTAATTTAATTTTTTCCTGTATCATCACAACATTACTTTTGTTTCAGCTATTATTAGTATTAGCAAGACATTATTTCGATTGTGGGATCTATGGTGAACTCCCCACTGCTTCTAATTTCCTTTGGAATGGTCCTGCAATTTAGATACAATTCTTGTCACAGCATACCTGTGGCTTCAACCAGAACTGTGTCCTGCATTTAGCTGCTTCCACAGCGTTTGCGATTTTGGCTCAAAACTCAGTGTTATGTATAGCTGCAAAGTCTTTCGCTACACATTTGTTGCGATACTCAAACGAGAGTCCTTCCTTTTCTGAAGAAGAAGATTACGAACACAGTAGTAGACATCAGTATAAAGACATGAATATTTGTGAGAAAATTAACATTGTCGTGTGGTACAGTTGTGCACAGTATATGCAATAGTATGGTACCCGGTAAATGCAATCAATTTTGTTTCTATAGGTAACAGACATGAAAGCATACTTCCTTGTAATGTTCTGCCCTTTCTAATTCTTCTGGATATATGCTGCACGTCTAACATACATGCGACTGACGGTTATTCAGCTGTTGACTTCTGACAAGATGATCGCTAGAAACAGCTGAGAGACATCTGGTTTTTGACATAATGTAAAACTCTGAGGTGAATACTTCACACATCCAAATCACCTGCTGATGTATCGTGACGCGCAGGACGCTAACATAGGAGACAGGGATTTGTGTCAGACCTGGATGGAATCCGTGCTGAAGATTGATGGCCGTTGGTCTAGTACACCGCACAGCCTGATCTGGTTTTTCAAGACTGTTACCACGCTTGATTAGGCAAATGCTGGGCTGGCTCCCACTCTCTGCCGCGGAAAACACGATACACAAACAGTTAAAGTGAAATAACACGCACAACCAAGTGTACACTATTCACACACATGCCGGACACAAGTACCCTCCTGTAGGTTGCATTGACGGCTGAGACATCATGATGTCACCTTAACGCAAAGTTAAAATAAAAATCAATTTACCAAATCATGATATAAGAGGAGTGTCCTCTCTTGGTTCTTGCGAGGTCCGTAATATAAGAAGGGCTTAATCTATTCCGTTGTGACGACTATTATAAACATTTTAATTACCGTTTATGTCGTACAGGTTTATGTCGTACTGACCTCTCATAAGGGAGAGGCAAAATTACTCACATCATTTTTATCACACTCGCTAATAGTGTGCGCAACATAGTGTGAGCCAGTATCAAATTTTCCTATCATGCCCAGACCTATCTTTTGAACATCAAAACGGGTGTCACCATGAGCTAGCTACGACTACACAGTGGCGATTCAGATATTGGGATCTCTGTATTATAAATCAGAACAATCATTTCTTTTCTCAAAATAAGCCTGACAAAAATAATCTCTTCACCGATATTTTGGATAAATATAAAGGGAGGTGGATCGCATCGAGGGTGGGAACAATAGCAGATCACATACAAAAAAATCTGGAGGTTTTTACAAACAAACTTTTATCACTTCACAAACACTGCTGACGTGATACTGGTACAATATTTTGAATAGTCTTTTAAAATACATTGAGCTCTTTAATCACTACTTGAGGCATGGATATCAGTATGAATGTCTCATGAGAGCATTAGGATATGGACTCCTGGAATCTGAAGAGGAAAAATAATTCTGTTCCACAAATTTATGTGATCATAATACAAAAGAAATTGCTGGTAGCTTCCACTCGCTAACCTAGGCTACGAAGTCCTCACGATCTGACAGGGCCAAGCTACAGGATGGAAGTCTAGTTCAGAGTCTCCTGGATAAAAATGTATCACTGGGAATATTTCCACGTATTCTGATGTTCATTTTACTCCAGACAATTTGGTCTGTCGAATGGGATCACTCTCCAACAGAACGGCATTGTTTTCTTTACACATGGTTGTCGATCGACACCAAGCACCAGTTCAAACTAAGGGACAAATGGACATGAAACCAGGCGGAAATCAATCAATACTATCAATAAATCAATAAATCGTTGAGAGTTATTACACAAATGAATAGTTGAGGACTTTTCTCAATTTCAGCAAAGCACTGGATTTGGGGGGGGGGGGGGGGGTTAACCTGAATCACATTGATATGTTTATTCTACAAAAATAACTATGAAATCACTCACTTCGATGAATTTAATACTTTGTAAACAGTTGTAAATTAATGTCAGGGCGATATGGATAAAGATAACAAACAGATGCGCTGAAAGTAAAAGGTCAGTTCTGCGCCAGACACAGACACAATTATAATTCCACGCTTTTTAATTCAATAAGACCACGAACGACACAGAAAACCTTCTGAGCACGTATTTGAAATAATCGAATGTTTCCCTAACAAAAATCAACATTCAATCTTCTTAAAACAACCTGAACTTACATCAAAATTGTGGCCCGAAGGACAGTGACACTCACAGGTTGGTGGAGTGCACAGGAGTGTCCCAAAAAAGGCCAACGTTTGCCCATTGGGTAGTGCGGTCTGTGTTTGTTTAGCATGGTGAGAATGGCAGCCTGACTAGAACTGGCCAGTTCCGTGAACCGAAAAAAGCAGGGAAACTCTGAATCCGCAGTGAGCTACCCTGCTGGATATCTGTGGAGAGCCCTAATGAAGCTGGTACTGCCTTACTTACTGTGAAGAAATAGGTTTCTGATATCGAGATGAAATAAAAAGGTCGCTGCAATGTTTTCCTTTTCGAGGTACTTAATCAGAAAACAGGACAGTATCTATGAGACATTTCAAAAAGATAACGAGTGATGATGACTGAAAGAAATATCAAATGGGCCATACGAGAACCCTTTAAATGAAAACACCATATCTCGTAGGACGGGGAAACGCTAGGAAAGAGAGACTTCTAAGTCTTCCATTCCGGAACAAAATGCGGTGTCAAACAAAGGACGATAAAATTTTACACACAGTCGATGTCTACATCATTACGGAAGGATCTGTTGTTAAAAGTGGGCGAAACTGAAATAGAATTTCTCCGTGAGCTGTTGAAGAAATTTTCCCAGTGCAGGTGTGAAGTTATGTAGGGAAAGCACGTGTCAACTGAACCAGAGTGGGAGGGCGTGGATTTGAGGCTCGACTTTCCGAATGTGAATTTATTATCCGCTACCACCCCTACGAATATATCCTTCGTCAAGGACACAAGGTTGACGTTCTGGAAAATGCCTGTAACGTTACCAGTTCAATCAAAATAACGTATTTGTTTTTTGTGGGAAGGCATGAATATCTCCTCGTTAGATGAAATATACTGCCTGATAAAAAAAGCAAAGCGCCCAGAAGGGGATGACGAAGGGAAATTAAACTTTACTCGTTGAGGGCGTATGTGACGTTATTTCAGTGATTACAAACTCGAGTCGAGGTTGAGCCCGCTTGTCAGTATGACGAAGCAGCTCCACTGGCTCCAAGCATCTACTGACTCGTTTCGAAGGATGTCATACAGATGGTCTCTTGAGACAAGCTGGCGGACAACTTTTGAAATTCTTTGTATGTCCATCCTTGTGACTGGCGGTCTGGGAGACTACAGCAGTTCACTATTGTAAGAAAATGAATCACCTACAGGCGTCCTTATGATGTCTTTTACTGTAAGGCTACCAGTTCGGCGCTTCAGTGCACCATCTTCAAGACTTAGGTGATGCTGGATGGCTTAATAGCATCTCTACACGCGATGCATCAGTGGCCAACTGGTTTACGCAAACTGTAACTGTGATGTTGCGTCTCCCACCATCAGCTGTCTTCGGTTGGAGAGAAAACATCACAGTTACAATAAACGACATAATGAGGACATTTTCTTACAATTTCTGTAATCAGTCCTTGACGTCCTGAACGCTGGCCTGGGGGCGGAACAAAAGAGCGATGTGGCCCCACACATGTTCTATTGAGACAGATTTGGAGAACTTGCTGGCCATAGGAGTACCTCAATATCGCACAGACAGTTGATGGAGACACGTGTCACTTGTGTACGAACATTGTGCAGCAGGAAGATAGCACAACAACACTACCACATGCGGTGTAACACAGGATGGAAAAGAGCACAGGTAGTCCGAGTCTTCAAGAAGGGTCGTCGAGCAGATGCTCAAAACTATAGGTCTATATCTCTGACATCGATCTGTTGTAGAGTTTTAGAACATGTATTTTGCTCGCGTATCATGTAATTTCTGGAAACCCAGAATGTACTCTGTAAGAATCAACATGGATTCCAGAAACAGCGATCGTGTGAGACCCAACTCGCTTTATTTTTTCATGAGACCAAGAAAATATTATATACAGGCTCCCAGGTAGATGCCATTTTCCTTGACTTACGGAAGGCGTTCGATACAGTTCCGCATTGTCGCCCGATAAACAAAGTGAGAGCCTATGGAATATCAGACCAGCTGTGTGGCTGGATTGAAGAGTTTTTAGCAAACAGAACACAGCATGTTGTTATCAATGGAGAGACGTCTACAGGCGTTAAAGTTACCTCTGGCGTGCCACAGGGGAGTGTTATGGGACCATTGCTTTTCACAATATATATAAATGACCTAGTAGATAGTTTTGGAAGTCCCATGCGGCTTTTCGCGGATGATGCTGTAGTAAACAGTTGCAGCTTTAGAAAATTGCTGCGAAATTCAGGAAGATCTGCAGCGGATAGGCACTTGGTGCAGGGAGTGGTAACTGACCCTTAACATAGGCAAATGTAATGTATTGCGAATACACAGAAAGAAGGATCCTTTATTGTATGATTATATGATAGCGGAACAAACACTGGTAGCAGTTACTTCTGTAAAATATCTGGGAGTATGCGTGGGGAACGATAGGAAGTGGAATGATCATATAAAATTAATTGTTGGTAAGGTGGGTACCAGGTTGAGATTCATTGGGAGAGTCCTTAGAAAGTGAAGTCCATCAACAAAGGAGGTGGCTTACAAAGCACTCGTTCGACCTGTACTTGAGTACTGCTCATCAATGTGGGATCCGTACCAGGTCGGGTTCACTGAGGAGATAGAGAAGATCCAAAGAAGAGCGGCGCGTTTCGTCACAGGGTTATTTGGTAAGCGTGATAGCGTTACGGAGATGTTTAGCAAACTCAGGTGGCAGACTCTGCAAGATACCTGCATCGCGTTTTAGCTTGCTGTCCAGGTTTCGAGAGGATGCGTTTCTGGATGAGGTATCGAATATATTGCTTCCCCCTACTTATACCTCCCGAGGAGGTCACGAGTGTGAAATTAGAGAGATTCGAGTGCGCACGGAGGCTTTCAGACAGTCGTTCTTCCCGCGAACCATACGCGACTGGAACAGAAAGGGGAGGTAATGACAGTGGCACGTAAAGTGCCCTCCACCACACACCATTGGGTGGCTTGCGGAGTATAAATGTAGATGTAGATGTCCGTGACGTAACGTTGTGGCGCGAGGATTCAGTTAGTACCATTCGTAACTTGAAGTCATACTCCTTGAACCAGCAGTAACACCATTGTGTCCTTCCAAAACAATGGAAGAAAGGAACCCCCCGCCAGATCGCCACCATGCTCCCCGACGGCAGTCATCCGCGGTAATGCTGAACCACGATTCACTGCTGGACAGAATGTGGCGCGCTTTGTCAGCAGTCCATGCTTCACGGTCATTTCACCACTCCAAACGCAGCCATTTGTGTAAACAGCAACTCAGCAGCTGCATGGCTCTAAGGAACAATAGAAAATATTCCAGGGAATCCATTACTAGTTCTCGGAAAGCAGGTACAGCGGTAGAGGGGTTACAATATCCTTCGTGCACAATAGGGCCAGTCTCTCTTCCGGTGGTTAGGCGTAAGCGACGGGAAATGTTGATGAGAAGTACGCCTGCCCTCACACTTCCACGCAGTGCAACAGCAGGCCACTGGCACATTCGAATGCCACACAAATTGGGATACGGCACAAAACGATCGGCCTGCCAAATGGGGACCCATAATTAGGCTACTTTCAAACTCTGTAACGTGCTGATATCGCTGTCTCACACGATTAAGAGGCATCTCCGTGTACTTCACACTGATCGCTCAACAATCCGATCCTGTTGACGTGTCTTTTATACCCTGTCAGGCCTGATAACAACATTAAACACAAACACCGCTAATACCACTAATGGGAGTTGTCCATGTCACTAACACATGCAACTCAAACAGTTAACATACCCGCGGGTGGCGGGCGTGTAGGTGTATGAAGTTACACTGGGATCCGATCACGTCTTCTGCATGCTTTACCTTTTTGGCATCCATTGTGAACATATTAAGTGGGTGACGCTTTTGTTCGCTCAAGGTGCCCAGCGTAGCCGAAGTCAGAATTAACGCAACAGTAGTTTTTACACGATTATCTATAATCACATTATTTGAACCGGCATTAAAGGTTGAACTGGAATTAACATTTTTTCAGCAGAGATTATGAATGTATGGAAGGGCAAATCGTAACGCTTGTCGTATTGTGGTAGAGTATTATCGCTGCGCGCACTTCATTCCTCCCGTAGGCCAGGTCCGAAGGATTTATTTCGCGTGGATATTAAAAAAATGTTCCACGGACTCCTGCGGCACAGAACCCAGCATGAAAACTGAGCGAACTTTCATCTTTTGTCTGGCACAAATAAAGGCAAGCATTGTCGACAAGTTCGTCATTTCCATGCAAAAATATTCGTTCTTGCTTCACCATCCTCTGAGATCGGACAATAGCCTCTCGAGTCGGCTGCCGTCCACTGCGTGCTCATGGGCGGCCAGTGGTGTATGTCAGTTTAAGGGATGCCAAGGGGCGGGGGTGAGGGGCATGTGGGGGGAGGAGGGTTAGGGTGGCTTTGTGAAGGGCCGGAGTCAAACGCAACGCCCCATTAAGCATGCGCCGGCCAAATCTGTGTCGCAATATTCTGCGTGCTTATTCGCTTCGTAATGTATCCACATAGATTCCGACAGCTTCGTGGGCTTGTCTGATGCATGACGACAGATATTTACACTTGTCTCTCAATCTCTTTCTCTCTCTCTCTTTTCCACCCTTTATTGACCTAAACGTGAGCATTCTCAAAGGAAGTAAAATCTGATGAGGTTACGAGAGGGGTAATGGTAAAATGCTGTGAATAAGAATTGGCGGTAGCAATCCCCTTACAGAAAGCTTTAAATTACATTTGTATCCACCCGGCGCCTAAGATCTTGCCCTTCTCACTACCATTCAGGCTTTTGTTAAAGCGTATGATGCTGCCGCGATTTTGGTTGGATTGATCGATATTCTCTGGGAATCAATCACCGTTTTGCGTTACTGAATCCACTCAGTACGGAATTCGTGTAATATACTGAATGGTTGTTCTTTACTTTGTGTCTTAGCGTGTTCTTGCTTTGATGCTCTACAGGAGGGGAGAGGGGGGGGGCTTGTAAGGACGTTTACACTGCCTGACATCAAAATTGAAGCACGAAGAACGGGAGGAGGAAATGAAGTGAAACTTCTCGGGTTGCGAGAGTGTCACATTATTTCAAAATCGAGACGAATTTACAAAGAACCTGCCAGCATGCGCGCCGCATACGTGGGTGCGCCGGGGCTCAAACACTCACATACATAATGTTTTGGGTGCAATGCACCCACAAAATTTTTAATTTGATAAGAACAAAATAAAATAAATATTTCTCATTTGCCGTTATCAAAACGTAATGCACTATTAAAGCATTGAGATAGAAATTAAAATACCTGACCTCTAAAACGTATCTAACTGTTTCAGATGTATTTCTGCAAGAGCAACCAAGCAACCCACTTCGCCGTTCCTCGCCTTTTTCTGGCCAAGTCAAAGACAATCCCCAGAATAGCAGACGCACTAAAAAGTGAATTGAACCCCGTCTTTTCGGTTTGCTTTCATGTTTTCTTACAAGTGACGCGCTACAATACGCCCAGTCCATTCGTCGACAAATGTTTAAAGTATCTGTTTGCCAATATTGAGCAATAATAAAGAATAATACGAAATACAGCGATTGCTACAGACCATCTCAATAGCTTTTTTTATGTGACAGCGGTGTGGGATAAGATTTCAGGAAAATTGTCATCACGTAATCTGGGTTGTTAACATTTTGTTAAGACAATGGCTTTGAAGAACGAGGTAACATATATTGTGGTGTGAAGAGGTGTTACCGCATTAATAGCTAGTACAAAAAAGGGGGCTCACTGACGGGATGCGTGGAGCAAAGGCCCTTCGCCAGGCAACGCAGTTTTCAAGCGTTGCGCGATTACAGAACACGTGTGAAACCAGAAAAACAGTTTTGAACATTGCTTCTGCACTTACTTGCGAATTCGAATAGTTTCCTAGTCGCTATGGATAAGTCCGTCATACGTTTGTCGTCATCATCACATCTGGATACCACTAACCTCGAAAACAATGAAAAACAGATGCAGCCATAAAATAAGAAAAGCGACGATGAGTCATTTGAACCAGGCAGTCTCAAGGTATGCTTATAGAACAGGTATATTTTACTTTATCAGAGCACTGATCTTTATGACAAAGGCAGTATTCATAAAATATAAAAAATGAAATTATTTTAAAAAGTATCGAGATTCACCAAGCAGATATATATTACATTCCTCCACCGACATACGTCCACATAAATTTTGGAAAGTCGGCGCCTTTGCCTGGCAGTACGAACCCACTTAACGATACGACTCTGCGTTCCCTGTGCCCTAGATGCGTACGCTGCTGCCATAAAGTCGTCGTATCCTCTTCTTAGGCAATCGGGCCGACAACTGTTGTAATTGGCTTCAAATGGTTCAAATGGCTCTAAGAAAGATCAGACTTAACATCTCAGGTCATCAGTCCACTATACTTAGAACCTATCTAACCTAAGGACACCACACATATCCATGCCCGAGGCAGGATTCGAACCTGCGACCGTAGCAGCAGCGCGGTTCCTGACCGAAGCGCCTATAACCGCTCTGCCACTGCAGCCGGCCATGTAATTAGCGCTGGAGTTGGGATGGAGTTGACGCCCGACTTAGTCCCCCAGATATTGTATTGGGGACAGACTTGGGGATCGTGCTGGTAACGGCAGAGCCTCAACATCACGCAGACAGTTCATCAAGACACGTGCCACAATTAATATTGCCCGTTAGAAAAAATGAGAGTACGATACCGTCACCGAGAGGTAAGACATGAGGCTGCAGGTTGTCCGTGACGTACCGTTGTGACGTCAGAGTTTCCTCAGTCACCACCAAATGAATGCCTCAACACACTATGACACCAGGAGTTACACCGCTGTGCCTCTCCAAAATACTGGAAGAAATGGATCTCTTCCCAGGTCGCCAATCGCAGATGATGGTCTTCCTGGGTAGCACAGAAATACGATTCATCAATGAACACAGTGCAACGCCATTCACCAGCAGACCGTCTTTCGCGGTGAGGACGACTCCACACGTAGCCGTTGTGCCAACAGAAACCTGCGTTTGTGACAATTATTCCACAGTACGACTGCTTCTCGTCTCTGACAATTGTTGTGAGACGATGCGGGATGTTTCGTGGAGTCCATTACTTGCTTCCAGAAGGCAGCTGCGGCTATGAACGGGTTACGATACGCATGGAGCACGATGGACGGTCCTCCCTTGTAGTGCGGAACCTTGACGTGCAGCATGCCCACTTCCGCATGCAGTCCACCAACAGACCGCTGTTCCGTCGAAAGCCTCACAAATTGGGATATCGCACGATTAGACCACTCGGCCACTAGAAGAACCGAAGTGAGGCCCCTTTGAAACTACTCAGTGCTGATAACGGTGTCTCACACCAGTACACAGCGTCTACCTTCAGCCGTGGTAAAAATTGCTGTATTTAAGAGCCCACCGCAGCGCGTAGTGTGAAGCAATCGCCCTCCGTTTCTGGCGGTGGCGCCGCTGTGGCATTTGCAGCTTTGGTGTCTCCCTCTGGTGGGAAAGGGGGAAAAGTTGCCTGTTCACGAGCACTTAAGGGGCGCTATGAGCTCACCAGTCGGTCAGTCTGGGTCAGTCTCTCGTCCCCAGCTTGCTAGTCTGCCTCTCGTCCGCATTTGTTAGACAGTTAGTGTCCGTCTGTCGTTCGGAGTGCTAGTATCTCTGTCGTTCGGATCAACGTTTAAAGACGGCAAAATGAGAGTCTTTCCACTTCGCCAATAAGATAACTCAGCGAGTGGTCCCTCGGTCGGGGCTTAGTTCCTGCATTTGAGTCTGCGCGTTAGGCCGCCAGTCCGCTCGGGTTTGGTCAGACAATGGTCATTGGCGTTTGCATCGATCGGTTGGTCAGTCGCGCACTGAGACACAAGATGACTTGTCCGTCTTGAGCGTCACCGCATCTGAGGTCGCCACGTGAGTCCAGTGGGCCGCACCGTATAGCGAGGGGTAGTGGCTTCGCGGTCGACACGAGAGCAACTGGAGTCAACCCACGACATCGGTCTGGCCGGTGCGAGCTGCGACGCCGTGATGTAACTGGTTGTCCGAGGGCTTCTGGGCCCCGCCAGTTACCATCTTGTGGAGCTTCGCTCGGTCCTTTACGGGTGTAGGTACGTCGTTTTGCCAATGGGCTTGTTTCCTCTGCATGGTTGGGTCAGAGCCAGTATTTCCGCCGTCGTGTGTCTGGAAGTGAGTGGGAAACACACCAGCAGGGCAGTCGCGACGGAGCAGCAGTCGTGGACGGAGCAGCGGGCAGTCGGTCTGTTGGTGCGGACCAGGAAAGACGGGAGACCGGCGCGTCTTCCTGCGTCCGTTGAAGCGGCTGGCAGCGGACGGTTCGAGAGAGCGACTTGGGGTGCTGCGCCATGTCTTCTCCAGAAATCGCAGTTCATTAGAAATTAAGTGATTGGTGACATACTCTGTGATTTACTCTCGTTAAATTCTACTTGTCATCTTGGTCAGTCTCTCTTCCCCAGCTTGCTCGTCTGTCTCTCGTCCGCATTTGTTAGGCAGTTAGTGTCTGCCTGTATTTAGGAGCTGCCTCTGTCATGTTTGTCGGATTTGGTGTGTTAACGAATTTATTGCTTGCAGTGTAACAGCCTAATTCCTGAAATATGTTTTGATCTTGCCTATCATCTTGAGAGGCGGCATCTGTGTACTGTAGAGCATCTTAACTTGTAGAATTTTATATAAGATAGCCTTTTATGAACTTTTATTTAAATGGTCATTTTAGTATATAAAGTGGCCACCCTTCCACCGTAAGACTTTTCTTAGAAGTTGAAATCAATTTCCACATTCGGTGACAAGTTAATCTTTTAATTTTAGTGTTTTGTACCATTTCCATCTGTCCTACGGGTTGCATAATTTGTGTGTATGTGTGAATTGTTAAAACTTTTACTTTAAGGTAATCTGGTGTCTTGCAGATTTGTTCCAGTGTAGTCTTTCAGAGGTTGTTGTGAGCGGTCGTGACTACGGCCGTTTCAAAAGGGAGCGGCAAGGTTCTCAGCCCGAAAGGTCATACACTCCAAAATTTCTTTCTTTCTGCCTTTGAATAAATTGTAACTTGATATTTAGAGGGTGCTTTCTGCTTATAATTTTAAATCCGTTTCTTAAAGAAAAAAGGCTTTTAGGAATAAAATTCCCATTTATTAAAATCAATTTCATTTTTATATCATCGTTTACTCCCTGGCAACTACTTCCACGCTCACATATTGCGATTAAATGTGTTAATGTTGTTGATGAATCGCTAGTAAATACAGTAAATTCTTAAGGAAATGTTTTGAAAGTAAATTCAAGGTTCATACCTGGCCTTAGTGATCATTCAACATCGGTAGTATCCACTACCGGATATGGTGAGAACACTAAATACGAACACATTAATGCACTATGGTTGCAGTTCTACATGCGGCAGAGATTCGATCATGTCTTCTGTGTGTTTTATTTTTTCAAACAATTCAGTTATGCAGTTGTTATCTCTATAATGGAAAACCACCTCCAGTATTTTTCTTTTTTTTTAGCATATACGCTGAAGCGCCAAAGAAATTGACATAGGCATGCGTATTCAAATGTAAACAGGCAGAGGTTGTAACAATGGAAAATTGTTTTGAAATGCAGGAGGGTCTGCAGTGAATTGACGCATGGTGCAGGGAATGGCAATTGAATCTCAATGTAGACAAGTGTAATGTGCTGCGAATACAGAGAAACAAAGATCCCTTATCATTTAGCTACAATATAGCAGGTCAGCAACTGGAAGCAGTTAATTCCATAAATTATCTGGGAGTACGCATTAAGAGTGATTTAAAATGGAATTATCATATAATGTCAATCGTCGGTAAAGTAGATGCCAGACTGAGATTCATTGGAAGAATCGTAAGGAAATGCAATCCGAAAACAAAGGGAATAGGTTACAGTACGCTTGTTCGCCCACTGCTTGAATACTGCTCAGCAGTGTGTGATCCGTACCAGATAGGGTTGATAGAATAGATAGAGAAGATCCAACGGAGAGCAGCGCGCTACGTTACAGGTTCATTTAGTAATCGCGAAAGCGTTACGGAGATGATAGATAAACTCCAGTGGAAGACTCTGCAGGAGAGGCGCTCAGTAGGTCGGTACGGGCTTTTGTTGAAGTTTCGAGAACATACATTCACCGAAGAGTGAAGCAGTATATTGCTCCCTCCTACGTATATCTCGCGAAGAGACCATAAGGATAAAATCAGAGAGATTAGTGCCCACACAGAAGCATACCGACAATCCTTCTTTCCACGAACAATTCAAGACTGGAATAGAAGGAAGAACTGATAGAGGTACTCAAGGTACCCTCCGCCACACACCGTCAGGTGGCTTGCGAAGTGTGGATGTAGATGTAGATGTAGATGTAGAATACCGACATCGGCAACGCCTACATAAGCAAGCGTGTGGCGCTGTTATTAGATTGGTTACTGCTGCTACAATGGCAGGTTATCAAGATTTAAGTGAGTTAGAACGTGGAGTTATAGTCGGCGCACGAACAATGGGAGACGGCATCTCCGAGGTAGCGATGAAATGGGAATTTTTCCGTACTACCATTTCACGAATGTACCGTGAATATTAGGAATCCGGTACGACATCGCTGGGGCCGGAAAATATTCCTGCAAGAACGGGACCAATGACGACTGAAGATT
This sequence comes from Schistocerca gregaria, assembly GCF_023897955.1. NCBI lineage: Eukaryota > Metazoa > Arthropoda > Insecta > Orthoptera > Acrididae > Schistocerca > Schistocerca gregaria. Next base: position 41,669,285 of record NC_064924.1, read on the forward strand.
CAATGAGACAGAAATGCAGCCCTTCCGCAAAGTGCTGAAGATTTCAGTGCTGGGCCATCAACAAGTGTGAGCGTACGAACCATTCAACGAAACATCATCGATATGGGCTTTCGGAGCCAAAGGTCCATTCGTGTATCCTTCATGACTCCACGACACAGAGCTTTACCTCTCGCTTGGGCCCGTCAGCACCGACATTGGACTTTTGATTAGTGGAAACATGTTCCCTGATCGGACCAGTCTGGTTTCAAATTGTGTCGGGCGGATGGACGTGTACGGGTATGGAGTCAACCTCATGAATCCCTGGACCCTGCATGTCAGCAGAGGACTGTAAAGCTGGTGCAGGCTGTGTAATGACGCGAGGCGTGTGCAGTTGGAGTGATATGGGAGCCATGATACGACTTTGACAGATGACACGTACGTAAGCATCCTTCCTGATGCATTGTGCATTACGACGGACTTCCGGACTTGAATTCCAGCAGGACAATGCAACACACCACACCTCCATAATTGTTAGAGGGTGTCCCCAGGAACACTCTTCTGAGTTTAAACTGCCCAGATATGAGCATTATTGAGCATATTTGGAATGCCTTGCAGCGTGCTGTTCAAAAGAGTTCTCCACCTACTCGAACTCTTACGGATTTGTGGAGAGCTCTGCAGCATTCATTGTGTCGATTCCCTGCAGCACTACTTCAACATTAGTCGAGTCCGTGGCACGTCGTTTTGCGGCACTTTTGCGAATTCGCGAGGGCCCTACACGATATTATGAAGGTGTATCAGCTTCTTCCGCTCTTCATTGTATGTAGTTTAATTCTTTGTGTGTTTCAACATATCAGTGCTCTAGCAGCTATTTGTATAACTATAAGAGTCTGTAAAACATTTTGAGAAACAAAACAGTGAAACTAACTTGCTAGGGTATTGATGACACTTCATGGCATTGTGAAGAACCGGTGTTGTTTGTTCGTAAAATGTTTATATGAAAATACAGTGCATAATGCCGAATATGATAGCGTAATTTAACAGTTGAAGGACAGCCTTGCCAGCTGCAGTGAGCAGTTGCTGACGTTAGGAGGGTTGTGTATCGGCTGTGTAACTCGAGGGTGCAGGTGCACCAGGATTGCAAAAAATGCTTATACTGAAATTTGTTACAGCTTTTAAAAGCTTTTCCCTATAACGGGGACGCTGTCTTGAATGATATATGCGTGCATGTGCGAATAGTTTAGATGTCTCTTAGGTGGCTTAGAAGGGAGTGTAGAATGAGTCATATACCAGTTTCAAACTGAGTTAGAAATGCGCTCGTTTGTGAACTGCATCACGCAATTCTAAATTTCGCGAATATCTACCATTCGTATCAAACATGCAGAGTATTCGGTCGTGATGATTCGGCTCGTTTTCCATATTATTTCTAAATGGACTCATCGTTATAAAGTGGTCCTGCGTCACTTCAATGGCATAACCACATAACTTGCTGTGAAGGAAATTTCTGAACCTAAATACAATTTTTCCTGCTGCACTTAGGATACATTGAATGTCTACACAAGTTTCGTCACCAGAATGTATGGATATAAAAACCACCGTAATTCCGATGCCACGCAACCTTCTGCAAAAGTCGACGCACAACACACAAACAACAAATGGCACACAACAGGTAGCTAGCCACAAAGCTTCAAGACAAAGGCTTACGGCACTAAAAAGTAAAGCGGCTGAGCAGCGATATTCTAAAGACAAAACTGTGTTTGTAAGTTAACGTTCTGCGGGCCTATTATTCCTGAAAACATCAAGACTACATCTACATCATCTGGTCACATGGCACAGAGGGAGGGGTCGCTGTAGTTAGCGCACTGGACCTGTACCGTGAGGACGAAGGTTTAAATCCACGTCCACCCATCCAGATTTAATTTTTCCGCTGTTTCCATAATCTCTTAAGGCAAATTCCGGGACGTTTCTCTTACCCACAGGCTTTTGGTGCCAGACACAACACGTGGCTGGCCACAGACTCCCCTTTCCAGTCCCAAAGACAAAGAGATGAAGTGATATAAAATTAATTCAAATAATCTGAATACTGACTCATACTGCTAGTGCGATAAGTATTTGACTTACGGACCTATCAGATGATTAATTTAAAAATAGGACAGTTAAATCATTTGATTCCACCATTACAGCTAATTTTCTCCGACCACAAAACCATGCCATGTCGTGTCTTCAAACGGGATTATCGGGTGCAGGGGTCTAACTGTTATTCTTGATTGGCGTTTAATTCATACTGAAGTCCGTCGGGATTGCTGATTGGCCTACAAGGTGCATCGAATCATTCTTAAAAAATATCCGGGGCCCCTCATGAACCATGGACCTTGCCGTTGGTGGGGAGGATTGCGTGTCTCAGCGATACAGATAGCCGTACCGCAGGTGCAACCACAACCGGGGGTTATCTGTTGAGAGGCCAGACAAACGTGTGGTTCCTGAAGAGGAGCGGCACACTTTTCAGTAGTTGCAGGGGCAACAGTCTGAATGATTGACTGTTCTGGCCTTGTAACACTAACCAAAACGGCCTTGCTGTTATGGTACTGCGAACGGTTTAAAGCAAGGGGAAACTACGGCCGTAATTTTTCCCGAGGGCATGCAGCTTTACTGAATGGATAAATGATAATGGCGTCCTCTTGGGTAAAATATTCCGGAGGTAAAATAGTCCCCCATTCGGATCTCCGGGCGGGGACTACACAGGAGAACATCAGAATAAAGAAAACTGGCATTCTACGGATCGGAGCGTGGAATGTCAGGTCCCTTAATCGGTCAGGTAGGTTAGAAAATTTAAAAAGGGAAATGGATAGGTTAAAGTTATATATAGTGGGAATTAGTGAAGTTCGGTGGCAGGAGGGACAAGACTTTTGGTCAGGTGAATACAGGGTTATAAATACAAAATCAAATAGGGGTAATGCAGGAGTAGGTTTACTAATGAATAAAACAATAGGAATGCGCGTAAGCTACAACAAACAGCACAGTCAACGCATTATTGTGGCCACGATAGACACGAAGACCATACCTAGGACAGTAGTACAAGTCGATATGTCACCTAGCTCTGCAGATGATGAAAAAATTGAAGAAATGCATGATGAAATAAAAGAAATTATTCAGATAGTGGAGGGAGAGGAAAATATAATAGCCATGGGTGACTGGAATTCAGTACTAGGAAAAGGGAGAGAAGAAAACATAGTAGGTGAATATGGATTGTGGATAAATGAAAGTGGAAGACGCCTAGTGGAATTTTGCACAGAGCACAACTTAATCATAGCTAACACTTGGTTCAAGAATCTTGTATACATGGAAGAAGCCTGGAGCAAATGACAGGTTTCACATAGATTATATAACGGTAAGACAGAGATTTAGTAACCAGGTTTGAAATTGTAAGACATTTCCAGGGGCAGATGTGGACTCTGACCACAATCTATTGGTTATGAACTGTAGATTAAAACTAAAAAAAAAAGAAATATTGAACTTTATTGACGAAAGGAGAAAATATAAAAATGCAGTAAATGAAGCAAGCAAAAAGAAATACAAACGTCTCAAAAATGAGATCGACAGGAAGTGCAAAATGGCTAAGCAGGGATGGCCAGAGGGCAAATGTAAGGATGTAGAGGCTTATCTCACTAGGGGTAAGATAGATACCGCTTACAGGAGAATTAAAGAGACCTTTGGAGAAAAGGGAACAACTTGCATGAATATCAAGAGCTCAGATGGAAACGCAGTTCTAAGCAAAGAAGGGAAAGCAGAAAGTTGGAAGGAGTATATAGAGGGTCTATACAAGATGTACTTGAGGGCAATGTTATAGAAATGGAAGAGGATGTAGATGAAGATGAAATGGGAGATACGATACTGCGTGAAGAGTTTGATGGAGCACTGAAAGGTAAGTCGAAACAAGGCTGGAGTAGACAACATTCCATTGAAACTACTGGCAGCCTTTGGAGAGCCAGTCCAAAAAAATGGTTCAAATGGCTCTGAGCACTATGGGACTCAACAGCTGTGGTCATCAGTCCCCTAGAACTTAGAACTACTTAAACCTAACTAACCTAAGGACATCACACACATCCATGCCCGAGGCAGGATTCGAACCTGCGACCGCAGCAGTCGCACTGTTCCGGACTGCGCGCCTAGAACCGCGAGACCACCGCGCCCGGCGAGAGCCAGTCCAGCCAAAACTCTACCATCTCGTGAGCAGAATGTATAAAACAGGCTGAATACCCTCAGACTTGAAGAAGAATATAATTATTCCAATCCCAAAGAAAGCAAGGGTTGACAGATGTGAAAATTACCGAACTATCAGTTTAATAAGTCACGGCTGCAAAATACTAACGAGAATTCTTTACAGACAAATGGAAAAATTGGTAGAAGCTGACGTTGGAGAAGATCAGTTTGGATTTCGTAGAAATGTTGGAACACGTGAGGCAATACTGACCCTACGACTTATCTTATAAGAAAGATTATGGAAAGGCAAACCTACGTTTCTAGCTTTTGTAGACTTAGAGAAAGCTTTTGACAATGTTGACTGGAATACTCTCTTTCAAATTCTAAAGGTGGTAGGGGTAAAATACAGAGAGCGAAAGGCTATTTACAATTTGTACAGAAAGCAGATGGTAGTTATAAGAGTCGAGGGGTATGAAAGGGAAGCAGTGGTTGGGAAGGGAGTGAGACAGGGTTGTAGCCTTTCCCCGATGTTATTCAATCTGTATATTGAGCAAGCAGTCAAGGAAACAAAAGAAAAGTTCGGAGTAGGTATTAAAATCCATGGAGAAGATATAAAAACTTCAAGGTTCGCCGATGACATTGTAATTCAGTCAGAAACAGCAAACGCCTTGGAACAGCAGCTGAGAGGAATGGACAGTGGCTTGAAAGGAGGGTACAAGGTGAACATCAACAAAAGCAAAACGAGGATAATGGAATGTAGTTGAATTAAGCCGGGTGATGCTGAGGGAATTAGATTAGGAAATGAGACACTTGAAGTAGTAAAGGAGTTTTGCTATTTGGGGAGCAATATAACTGACGATGGTCGAAGTAGAGAGGATATAAAATGTAGACTGGCAATGGCAAGGAAAGCGTTTCTGAAGAAACGAGTATAGATTTAAATGTTAGGAAGTCGTCTCTGAAAGTATTTGTATGGAGTGTATGGAAGTGAAGCGTGGACGATAAATTGTTTAGACAAGAAGAGAATAGAAGCTTTCGAAATGTGGTGCTACAGACGAATGCTGAAGATTAGATGGATAGATCACATAACTAATGAGGAAGTACTGAACAGGATTGGGGAGAAGAGAAGTTTGTGGCACAACTTGACCAGAAGAAGGGATCGGTTGGTAGGACACCTTCTGAGACATAGAGGGATCACGAATTTACTATTGGAGGGCAGCGTTGAGGGTAAAAATCGTAGAGGGAGACGAAGACATGAATACACTAAGCAGATTCAGAGGGATGTAGGCTGCAGTAGGTACTGGGAGATGAAGAAGCTTGCACAGGATACAGTAGCATGGAGAGCTACATCAAACCAGTCTCAGGACTGAAGACCACAACAACAACAACAAAAAAAGTTTTTCGCCGGCAAGATTTCTTACCTAAGTGCTTTTGTATGGCCTCGTTTATTTCTGAGACAGGATCACATTACTCTATATTATTACGTGTATAATAATATTGTTCTGTTTTATTTAAGGTATTTTTACTGAAATAAATCCGCGCAAAACATAAATTTCTCAGGTTCGTATCACACTGTCTAAGGTCTTTGATTAATCCATGGAATTAAAAAAGCGTATGTATGTGTGTATCCATGTATGTACGGTCACATCTCCTCCAAATCCACTGGATCTATTTCAGCCAAACGTGGTATAAACATTGCTTAATGTCTGGAAAGAACAACTGGGGCAGAAAGAACTACATAACTATCAAAGGGATGCAGGTATGGGTGAAAAACGTGTGTAGCTCATCATGCTCAAATAGCCAGACCATAAACAAGCAGTATTTGACAATGAGAGCATTTAGCTCCTTACAATCAACTTTACGCATAATGTTAAACGTTTACAATACTTTTACTCGCTGACATCCCCCACAAAATGATGAAATAAAAAAAAATGCTTGTTGCGTAAGTCCTGTTCATTTTCGCTGATGACTTACTTGCGAAACTATATCATTGTACAACACATGGTTCACGAGATATGATGCATACACACTGACATGGGTGAAAAATTGTCGCATCATGCAAAATCTTTTAATTTATTACTTATTTACTACCTACTCTATTTCCAACACATTATGCAAACAGTATTCCCATCTACCACTCAATATACGTGAACAATTGTATCATTGTATGACTCATAGTTCAGCAGGTATGACACTATAAACATTGTTGCAAATAGTATTCCCATATACAACTAATGAAAATGAAAAATTGTGTTACTGTACGACTCACAGTTCAGTAGATATAACATCATAAATACAGAGATAAGTGAAAAACTGCCACATCACGCATAACATTTCAATTATCACTCCTTTACTACCTACCCTATTTGCACCAAATTTTGCAGACAGTATTCTCATATACTTCTGAATGTACATGCCAATATGTATCCTTGTATGACACATAATTCGGGAGAAATGATGTTAGAAACATTGAGCTGCGTTAAAACGAAACTGCCGGTTGAAATTCACTAGAGATACAACAGGTACAATATCTGTACAAATTCGTGTGAAATGTGTCAAATATACATGAAATGTATGTGACATGTGCGTAGACAGGCTAAGCTACATGTACAACGCTCCTCCTAAACCCGTGGATTAGTTTTAACCTGGTATACACATTACTTACTATCTGGAAAGAAATACTGCGGGAGTAAGAACGAGTAACCTCCTTCTTGGGTGGGGTTGACAACGTGGAGAGAAATATTGGAAGCAGAAATGGGCAGACTGAGAGGGGGAAGGAGTAGAAGGACACGGATAGGAGGGAGGAGGAGATGGACAGATAGAGGGAAATAGACAGAAAGAAAAGAGGAGTACATGGATGGAGAGAGGGGGCACAAAGATACGGACAGAGAGTGGGGCGAGTTTAAGATGGACAGAGAGGAGAAGGAGGAAGTGAACAGAGAAAGGGACGAGCAGGACATGGAAAGACAGAAGGAGAAGGAGGAGCAGAACTAATAGAAGATTGGAATAAATACATACCGGGGTGATGCCAGGCCCATCTAGTCTTTAATAAAAACCAGGGCCACACTCTAGCCTTTATGAAAGACGCGATAAAACTGGTCTTACAAGAAATATTTGACGTACTTCTTCTACAGTGTAACACTGGACCTAGGAATAGTGGGCAAGCAATGAACAGAATCATCTGTACAGATTTATCACCCAAACTTGATGCATTCATAATATGCTTGTATAACACATAACAGCTCAAATGTGCACATTTCGACGACAAAGTAAATCATAGGTAACTGATGTATAGACCACTTATTTGGGTACGTAACTTTCTGCAAAACTAGTAGTCCAGCATTTTTTACTTTACTTAGAAACAAGTAACAAACGTGTGCAGCAGTCTTCATGTGTTTAACATTAATTACAAGACTAAGTGAGAAAACAGTCACAGGCGTTGTATTAGTTATATGTTTATGAAAATAATTAAAAGGGTTACACGTTCCAATAATTAGAACTCGAACAGTTATGCTGCATTATTGATCGCCAGATTATTTAAGTGAAAACACTGTAGTTCTTTCTTAGTCACCGCAGATGTCTTTTCTGCAGACCAAATACAGAATTTTCTTCCTTCTGATCTTGGGAAGGCAGTCAAAGCACAGCACTGTCTTAACTGAAGTGAAAAGTTCTGAAAATAAACAGTTAATTCCCATGCACAGGTAACGGGAGTACCCAGTAAGGTGCGACTCGCTCCAGGTGGCGGCAAGTGGATGGGAACGGGATGTCCACGTGTTCCCCACACAGGGCTTTACGCTAGCTGTGTTCTGAGAACACAATCGGCGGTGCAGCCAGAGTTCTCACAGTGCAGCATCCGACGTTCGATTTGCTGCCTTCTCCACACTGACACGGTTGTTTGGTGAAAGTACCTCAGCCCAGCAGCACCACAGCAGCAGTGACGCTAATACTCGAATCATCTGTACGTGATAAACAGAGCTCGAAATGTTACACTATCTGATCAAAAGTACCCGTATACGGGCACTTTCGTAACAACATAGAAAACATCATGAAAACAACAATATAGGAAGCACTGGGGAACCCATATACGTGGATTAGAGCAGTCCATAGGTAGATATTGTGTAAGGTATCAGCCGGCCGATGTGGCCGAGCAGTTCTAGGCGCTACAGTCTGGAACCGCGCGATCTCTACGGTCGCAGGTTCGAATCCTGTGTTGGGCATGGATGTGTGTGATGTCCTTAGGTTAGTTAGGTTTAAGTAGACCTAAGTTCTAGGAGACTGATGACCTCAGAAGTTAAGTCCCATGGTGCCCAGAACCATTTTTGTAAGGTGTCAAGCAAATAACACACGCTGGCCGATGTAGTCGAGTGGTTCTAGGCGGTTCAGTTCGGAACCGCGCTGCCGCCACGGTCGCAGGTTCGAATCCTGCCTCGGGCATGGATGTGTGTAATGTCCTTAGGTTAGTTAGGTTTAAGTAGTTCTAATTCTAATGGACTGATTACCTCAGATGTTAAGTCCCATAGTGCTTAGAGCCATTTGAACCAAATAACACACCTTGCATTGAATTCCTGAAACAATTCCGGTTCATTTGATATGTCACACAAGGTAGTTCTGTGAAAATGTATGAGTTATTGATAGACAAAGCGAATAAACAAGTCGGCATTTCTGAATATAAACCACTAACACTCACGCTACTAATTGAATGCAAATAATTTTCCAGACAAGAGCTACAAGATGCAGTTCCGAGAGAAGAAGACTTTTATGGCGGAGCGTCCGTTCCGTTTTCGGCTAAAACTTTTGCAGCAGGATTTCTAGCAGACAAGGTGAGACACCAGAGCCACTGCTCAGACTGCTGGCTGCAAAAGCCGCCCTTGGCCCTCTTTTAACGACGATCATTCTGATAGCATTTCTAAAGGAACACGGCCGGTGATGGCAGATAAACGTCTGGAGAAACCCAGCACTTGTGATTCACTGTAGCCAGTTGTGTTAAAACTCGCAGGAATGAAAATGCTCTTTATCTCAGTATTTAGTAGAAAAAGGCAAACTCTGCCCTGCGAAAGAAACGACGCCTGTGATGGGCTATAAAAATTGTAGTGGGTGGAATTGTAACGAGTGCAAATGCTCTGATTGGCCAGAAAGAAAGCATGTGACCATCAGCTTTGATACAGGCGAATGTATAGAGAAACATTTGCTCTTTCTTTCGTAGCAAATCGTCTAATGTCTGAGCAAGGCGACTCGCGCCGCGCTGATACGGTTGAGATTGTCATTATGTGAACACAGGCTCGGCTTAACTAGTAAGCAGTTAAATTGCAAAACCTCCTGCTATAGATAATTGCACAGAGGGCTTACAGTTAATGCTTGCATGGGATTTAAGGGGAACGACGTATGCGCTATTCCATCCAAATAGCATGTACCATGCCAATTAATTCAGCTAGGGGACAACAAGGAATCTCGGCTTCACTGAAGACGTGTGAAATGTATCAGACTGGGTTATAACAATCGAGAGAGATTTAGAATAGATTCACAGGTTCACAGCGCGCTCGGACAGCAACCTCGCAACCACACGCGCCGTCGACGAAAGGTAATCACGTGCGCTGACACTACAACAGCAAGAACTGTGGTCGTCCCTGTCTCTCATTATTTTTGAACATTCAGCCATCACCTGTAGTTAAACATATCCACGATTGTCGGGCTTAACTGAAGCAGGAGCGTGAGATATCCGATCTAAGGAAAAGGAATGATCAATTTGATACTGGAATTGTTTTAATTGCTTACTTCTTTTTGATTGCTATTTACTGACCTCCATTCAATTTTTGGTATTTTCATTGTGCATTTTAACGTAATTGATGTCTCTGGCCTCAATTATATATAATTTGTTTGTATTTTATCGACCCCCAGACACAGTCATCAACTATTACTATTAAACAACGTTATAATAGTAAGGAATTTCGCTCCACAGTTATGAACACCCAGTATCAATATTTTACCAACTTATGTGTATTTTTGCTAACATTGCTATGTCATGAAGTCATCTTTAGAGTAAAAATAAACCCTAATAACGAAAATGTAAGATTTTCATTTTTGCTAACATGTAGTTACGCCTGAACCCGTACACTAATTTCTGCTAGCAATAACGATGCAGGCCGTAGGTTCAACACCAAATTCCAAAAACACTCATAGATCGTCCTTGCTCATCTGTGCTACGGAGATGGATCAGAAACAGTCTCACACATGTTAGAACTGTTCAGGAATTCCCATTAAACCTATACCCAAAATTTTTAAGTAATTACTTAAACGGTTATATCATTGTAAATGTAATAATATGAATGTAATATAAATTTAATATAAAGTAAGCAAGCAAAATCAAACAGTGTAAATTCACAACAGAAACACGTCATGCATATTAAGCACGTATACCAAATTAATGTATCCTCTACTCAAAAAAGTCTGGTTTTATACTACAAAAATATCTTTACAAGATTAGTAATAGTTAGTGGTGGCTTTTTATATCTCCTACAGATGTGTAGGAACAGTATATAACTTTATCAGATTACTCTGAGGGAGGGTACTGCTCCAAAGCCATGCAGAATTTTATGCTAACTAATGTAGAGGTAGTAGTAGTCAGATATGGTTTTCTTTTCTAAACTGGGAAAGGGGCCTGGTGTACAGCAAAGAAGTATGTATGCACTTCAGGCAAATAAATTGCTTTCGTAACCGTCCAATCGTTAAAACTTTGCCCTAGTGACGTCTTTGATGGTTTCAAGTCCCGAGCAGTAGCTCTTGCTGAGATCTAAAGACGGTAAAGCATGTCTCCGCCTCTGACTCGCTTCTTTATTGCAGCGAGTGCGCTTTAATTTGCATCCACTCTTCATGCAGATGCTTTTCAATTTGAGAGTAAACTGCTGCAGACTCTAGCTTCGAATGTTTGATACAGTGAACTTTTCGTTCCGCTTTCATTTATACCTATTCTATTGGCCTGTATTTCTTGACTCAGTATGGGTTAAATATCCAAGAACGTGCTAAAGCGTTTTCATTTCTGAAGAAATTAGAGCTTATCGCTAGTTTTAAATTCTGAACCAAGAAAATTCCGTGTTGAACACGATGTAGTAGCTATGACTCATAAAAAACTTGTACGCACATTTCAGAAGTCGTCGTGTGTACAGTTTGTAAACTACGAGGAGGATTAACAAATAAATTCAACTTTGAAATGACTGCAGTAATTACGATCATAGCGTTATGTTACAAAAAAGTTCTGGAACCCGTCAGATTCTGTGGCTGTTAGCTCAGATTAGTCTCCAGGTTTAGAGCTTGAAGGAGGTTGTTTGTCCTTTCCTTTTCTCTACGTCGTAATGGTTTATTTCGTAATGAATGGTAAGAACAATTATGACAGTTTCTTTATATTGAATTAGTTTCATTAAATACACAAAGTCGCTCACGTGGTACGGTTTCATTCAATTTACACCATCATGAAAAACTACTGAAATTAAACGGTGAAATAGCTGATACCGTTTGTCATTGTTAATAATGATGATGGCTATAGCACTTATAACCATCTGTGGAACCTTGGGGCTTAAAACAGTTAGTTAGTCTCAGTCTTTCGAATGTGACAGTCTGTATGTTTGTGAAGACATGCGTCGCAGTACAATTGTGGGCTTTCTTTGTAATGGTCGTACGATCATTCTCTTACCTCCCGAGTCATCGTTTCCCCTGACTGCTTCTCTATACAACTCTCTGCATTGACGAGTTTCCCTTCCGCATCCTCAATACAGTTTCCACTAATACCCTTGGTACCAATTTTCCTTGCATGTGCAATGAAATTTGGTCTGTGTATAAGTCTATCATTTAAATGCAATACGATTCATTTTTCGACAACACAGGAGTACTCACATTTTCCGGGGACCACACATTTCAGCTCGTGAGGTGGAAGTTCTAAGACTTTGTTCTGAATCAAATCTCCTGTTTACGCTGTTGCGGGGAGATTTTATTGTACAATTCAAAGACTAGCTCGTCCGGTTGTTATGAAGTAATCAACTAGGCATAAGTGCATTTAACATTTCTTTTACAAAAATGGTTCAAATGGCTCTGAGCACTATGGGACTTAACATCTGAGGTCATCAGTCCCCTAGAACTTAGAACTACTTAAACCTAAGTAACCTAAGGACATCACACACATCCATGCCCGAGGCAGGATTCGAACCTGCGACCGTAGCGGTCGCGTGGTTCCAGACTGTAGCACCTAGAACCGCTCGGCCACACCGGCCGGCTAACATTTATTTACCTCTCGCCTATTCGCAAGTTTTGTGTTGTTTTAGTGGCTGCGTTATTTATGTCTGATGACCCTGATGAGCCAAAATATTTTGACCACCTGCGTAATTGCTTGTTTGACCGTCTTTGGAACGAAATAAATCTCCTAATTCCCCGTATCGGGGATCCGACGGTAGGTTTGTGGCGGTATGTGACATTAGTTGTGTACGCACACAGCTTAGAATTTGCGTAAACAGCAGGCGCTGATTTGCTTATTCGGTGATGGCTCCCGATAGTGACCCAGATGGGTTCAATGGTATTTATGTCAGGCGAATTTTCTCGTAGATAGATCACTGTGAGTTCACTATAATGCTCTTCAAACCACTGTCGCGTTGTTCTGGTTCCGAGATGCGCTGTTAGCGTGTCTTCAGTTACTTCCACAGGTCTCATGCAAGCGCGCGGGAATGTTTCCCAGAGCATAATACTGCTGCCACCAGCCTGCATCCGTGGCACGCTACACGTTTCGAGCCGCCATTCACCTCGATGGCGTTTGTGGAGACGATCATCGACGTAGTGTAGCAAAAATGTGTTTCATCTGTAGATCCGACACGTTTCCATTGATAGACGGCCGATTCCCTACGGTCCCGTGGCCATTGCATTGTAATTGGTCATGTCATTGGATTAATATGCGAACACGTAGGGGTGATCTGCTGCGGTGCTCCAAGTTCAAAAACGTACGATACGATGACAGTGTGTTCCCAAACACTTGTGGATGCACCGAAATTGTGCCCCTTCGGCAGATATGCCACAGATCACCATCTAACCTACTTTACAAGGAAGACAAGCTTCCGGACCCCACGTCTATAAATAGTCGTGAACGTCCAACCATTTAGCGCCTAGTTGTAGTTTCACTGTTCTACCTCTTTCCGTAGCTTGTGAACATTCGCCAAGCTTCACCGTTTTCAAGCTACTCGTTCAGAAGCTTTGCATAATAATTATCTCCCAATTTTCTCAGAGTAGCTTATCTCAATGGATTTCCCTATCTGCAACCCATATCCCCCGTCCGTGTCTGCTCCGCTTACATACCTTTGTTACCGCGTCACGTGCCGACGACGTCACCAGGCGGCATCGAAAATGTCGCGCTGGGCAGTGGTCGCAATGTTTTGGCTTATAAGTGTATGTGCTTGTGCATACATACAGGGTGGTCCACTGATCGTGACCTGGCCAAATATCTCAAGAAATAAGCATCAAACGAAAAAACTACAAAGAACGATACTTGTCTAGCTTGAAGGGGGCACTATGGTTGGCCCGCTAGATGACGCTGCAATAGCTCAAACGGATATCAACTGCGTTTTTTTTTAAATGGGAATCCCCATTTTCATGGCATGTTCGTGCAGTACGTAAAGAAATACGAATGTTTTAGTTGGACCACTTTTATCGCTTTATGATAGATGGCGCTGTAATAGTCACAAACATATGGCTCACAATTTTAGACGATCAGTTGGTAACACGTTGGTTTTTTAAATTAAAATACAGAACGCAGAAACGTACGAACATTTTATTTCGGTTGTTCCAATGTGACACATCTACCTTCCTGAACTTATCATTTCTGAGAACGCATGTTGATACAGCATGATTAGCCGTAAATACCACATTAATGCAATAAATGCTCAAAATGATGTCCGTCAACCTCAGTGCATTTGACAATACGTGTAACGACATTCTTCTCAATAGCGAGTAGTTCGCCTTCCGTAATGTATTGACAATGCGCTGACGCATGTTGTCAGGCGTTGTCAGTGGATCACGATAGCAAGTATCCTTCAACTTTCCCCACATAAAGAATTCCTGGGACATCAGATACGGTGATGTCATGAAATACGCTATTCAATACCGCTTCAACCACACGCGAGCTATGTGCCGGACATCCATCATGCTGGAAGTACATCGACATTCTGTCATGCAGTGAAACATCTTGTAGTAACATCGGTAGAACAATACGTAGAAAATCAGCATACATTTCACCATTTAGATTTCCATCGGCCAATTATCCTTCCTCCCATATTACCGGACCATACATTAACCCACCAAGGTCGCTGATGTTCCACTTGTCGTAGCCATCGTGAATTTTCCGTTGCCCAATAGTGTATATTATGCCGGTTTACGGTACCGCTATTGGTCAATGACGCTTCCTCGCTAAACAGAATGCTTGCAAAAAATCTGTCGTCGTCCCGTAATTTCTCTTGTGCCCAGTGGCAGAACTGTACACGACGTTCAAAGTCGTCACCATGCAAATCCTGGCGCATAGAAATGTGGTACGGGTGCAATCGATGTTTATGTAGCATTCTCAACTCCGACGTTTTTGAGATTCCCAATTCTCACGCAGTTTGTCTGCTACTGATGTGCGGATTAGCCGCGACAGCAGCTAAAACACCTACTTGGGCATCATCATTTATTTCAGGTCGTGGTTGACGTTTCACATGTGGCTGAGCACTTCCTGTTTCCTCAAAAAACGTAACTATCCGGCGAACGGTCCGGACACTTGGATGATGTCGTTCAGGATACCGAGCAGCATACATAGCACACGCCCATTGGGCATTTTGATCACAATAGCCGCACATATACACGATATCGACCTTTTCCGCAATTGGTAAACGGTCCATTTTAACACGGGTAATGTATCACGAAGTAAATACCGTCCGCACTGGCGGAATGTTACGTGATACCACGTACTTATACGTTTGTGAACATTACAGCGCCGTCTATCACAAAGCGATAAAAGTGGTCCAACTAAATCATTCATATTTCTTTACGTACTACACGAATATGTAATAAAAGTGGGAGTTCCTATTTTAAAAAACGCAGTTGATATCCGTTTGACCTATGGCAGCGACATCTAGTGGGCCAACCATAGCGCCATATGGTTTCCCCTTTCAAGCTAGACGAGGGTCGTTCTTTGTAGTTTTTTCGTTTGATGCTTATTTCGTGAGATATTTGGCCCGGTCAGGCTGAAACAGAACTTCACCGACAAAATTTTGGGGGCGGTTCAAAAATATTTTCGGAGAACGGTGGTATAAGGGTAACTGTGGTTTCGAATGACAGTTCACAGATTAATTACAATTTGCTTTATTTCTTTATCTTGAAGTCTGTACTCCACTGAAAAATATCTGCACAACAGTGCAAACTGACAGTATGTGTTGTGTGTCTTGTTCACACATAAAATTGTTCAATTCACTCACTGGACTTGCTGTTAAGAGTAGTAAACTCGACATTACTCTCCGCTGTAGAGACCACATACAGTGAAGCTCTTTTCTGTCTAGGGCTCGTTCTACCAGCGATGCTAAAAGTAGCAGTGATACACCGCAGCACGTGAGAGTTTACTGATGAAAAGATGGCTGGTATTCTACTCGCGTGTGGGTTCAGTGAATGCGATGGAAACTTTGGGCAGTCCCGCAGCAGCTGCTACCACGTCTCTTTACTTTTCCATCCATGTGAGAGTTGTTGCATTACTCACGAGAAGAACACAGCCATAACCTGATTTCCCATAAAATTCGCACGGCGGAAAAGAAGTCAAAATAAGCGATCATGTGTCTCAGCTTATCCGTAGACACTCGACCATTTCTGAGAAAAGCATGGTTAAAGATTTCAAGACACTTTATGTAACTTTTGACGAAGAAGTGGTACAACTGGTACGTTGGTAGGGTGGCTACTGTCACGATTTATTTTCTTTTTTGCTTATACTACCCATGATGAAGGAGGTTTTGTACACAAATGTATTCCAGTGCATACTGAAATAGCGTTGCTTTCTTCGTCGACTAATTAAATGGCGAAAGAATTAAAAAGAATAGAAGACAATATATGGATGGAAAAATTATTTTAAATTGGCCAGGACAGTGGAGTTGTTCGATTCCGATACTAGTCGATTCCTGCAGAATCAGCGATTCTTGGAATTGTCGAATCGGAATCGGTACGTGACACAGCCCTAATAAAAACGATTACGAATAAACTTGTTGTACTGTATTCCAGTTATTCTAAGTAAATATTAGAGCTATTGCTATTATTGCACGTGGGTAATATACGAAATTTTGAGAAAGTGGAGGGTAATTTCAGGTAATTCGTTCAATTTTGTGAGTTATTTAGTTATGTGGAGTTGACAACACTGGTCTGACCGCTCAGATAGTCGTTAGAGACTACGTGGTTGAGTGGGAAGCAACGCAACCTCGTCTTTTTGTTATTTGGAGTGTTATAGACAATAAGCTACCGAACAATTACAAGTGAGTTAAAAACCTGTTTGGAACTTTTTTCAATTTAAAAGGGAAAGTAGTATCTAGTAAATCTTGTTTTGAGGACTACGAACAGTGACATTCTTACAAAATGGAAAAGCATATCAGAAAGTGTTTCAAGTGCCTTCAGAATTTGGAGAATGTGCTTGAGTTTGGTACAGTCACTTAGAACAACTTTTCAATTTTTTGTAGTCGTATAGTATAAGTAAAAATATTACCTACGAGCTAGTTACATAATATTAACTATACTTTATTTCAAAACTTAATTTTGAGTGTTTTTTGTAAGAACTGACCTTATTAAAGAAAGAAAAAGTTATGTTTGCAGCCCAGTTTATTTCCACTAATAACTCTTCCCTAACCCTCAAGTTACTCAATCACTGAAGCAGCAGGTGCTGCATAACACCTTTTCCAATAAAAAATATCAGCTTTATTTTTTATAAGCCCCACTTATCAATTAATCTTTAAAAATACATAAATGCATGGAGATTTATGAATCCTAGACATTTGCCTAGACATTTATCTGGGAATTTGTCACATCTTATAAATGCCCAGGCAAATTACACCACTATCAGCGCCTTACAGAATTTGAAACGGGATTCATTGTAAGTTTCGATTTGGTCGTCTCATCGAATCGTGAAATGTGCAGATACGTCTGTCCATCACAAGGGAAGACCCGGGTTTGCTGCACCCAGCCCATTGTAACCACTTCTCCTCCGCACCTACCATCAGACAACAAGTAATGGACTCCATGCAACATTCTGCTTGATCCTTTACCACTGGTCGAAGTCTAGCAGCACCCGAAATAGGGAATTACCGTTCCATGAGTAGACTACCGTTAACACAACAACGTAAACGGCTGCGTTTGGAATGATGCGGTAACCGGGAACCATGGACAGCTTCCTACGTTTCGTACGGTGTCGTACTGTGGTCAACACGAATCGCGGTTCTGCGCCGTCGCAAGTGATCATCGTCGGCGAGTGTGGCACCGACATGCGGAGAGCTTCGTTCTTCCAATGTCTGGAGGTGCACACGGATTTTGTGGTGCGGGGAGCCGTCGAATACAGCTTGAGGTCATGGTTGATGGTGATTGAGGGAACTCAGTCTCACGACGACACGTCACGTGCATGCTGCGACAGTCTCATGGTGCGATTCTTCAGCAGGACAACACTCGCCAGCAGCTGTGAAGTATTTCTGTAACGTTCTGCATGATGCTGAGGTTCTGCTACTGTCAGCAAGATTCCCCATATCTGTCCCAGGTAGAACACGTGTGGGACGAGATCCGATGGCAACTACGTCCCGAGCTACTGCGTCCAGGGTATCAAGTTCCAGTTACAACAGCTGTGGGCCAGCTTGCGTCAGGAGAGGGTACAACAACTGCATGACAATCCTCCCAGTCGAATCCGTGCATGCTTCGAGGCCGGAGGGGCTATAACGTCACACTGATAATTGGGCTCATAATACCAAGATCTTCGCAATTTTATCTCTATTTTATAAGTACTGATATAACGTCACATGCCGTCTCAACCTGTGGAGTTTCGTTTCCTCCTCCTGCTCTTCTGGGTGATATATGTTTCTTGTGAAGCAGTACTGTTGGATCGATAACTTGTATGTGATTTATTGAGAAATCTAAATGCAACGTTTTTTATACTGCCCATACGGAGGATCTTACCGTTTTCATTGTTCAAAGTTAATTACCATTTTTCACAACGTGTCTTGTATAACTCATTTTGAAGTTCTTAGTGGTCTTCTGATGACTGTAGTAGGCAGTAAACGACAGCATCGTCTGCAAACAATCTCAGAAGTTTGCTCAGATTGTCTCCTTAATCATTTTTATAACTCAGCAATATGAAAGGGCCTATAACATTTCATTGGGGAAATTCAGATATCACATGGTTTTCACTAGGTGCCATTACCTCAATTCATTCGATCTGTGATCTTTCTGAGAAGAAATCACAAAAAGCATTCGGACAAAAAAGATCATTTTAGGATCAAATTCCTCACTGCAGAAAGTGCAATGAGGCCAGGTACAGTAATGAAATCGACCAGCAGTGTCTGAACTGGTCACTCGAAGCACACCGTTACTTCATGAGGTTTCGGTTTGTAACAGAGAAAGATGGGATGGCGTTCTCGTTCTTATACCGCTGCTGACATTGACGTAAATTTTTCCTTGTCTGAGCTCTTTCTGTTAATAACAGGGATATAATATTAACTCAAAATATCCAACTTCTAATCCAAGCAGAGATTCATACAATGTTATTATTCACTAAATAATTTCTCAACTACTCACGACAACACTATAATGAATTTATACGGACATATGTTATTGTAAGAAATACTAATGATTACAATACACGCAGAACATAGAAAGATGAAATTTTCGGTGATATAAGACCTGTTTTTTTTTTTCGATATTGGTGTAGCTCATGTTGAAGCCATTATTCATCTCGTTTCTAGAAACGTTTTACTTGCTTCAAAAAACTGGTATTTAAGAAGTTACTCGTAACCAATATTTTCGCGTTCTAGAATGTTCCAGTCTTAAAATGTAATTATTTTCACAATTCAGTTCCATAATTTTGCAACCCTGATTTTTATGTTTCCAGAAATGCACATCTTTGAACAATAAAAATGGTAAGGAGTAGTAAAAAGCCGTTATTTTTCTCTTACACGATAAATCACACAAATTTGAAGGTTATCGATTCAACTTCAGAGCCTCACATAAAAGACCTTAATAGCTTGTTACTCTAAAGAGCTACAAAACCTCACTTCCACGATATATTTAGCGAACTTTGGGAATCCCCTTCCACAGTTATTGCTACCCTACTACCGGCAATTTTGTCATTTTGAATCAAAAATCTTTTATTGACACTAACTTACCTCACTGCCTATTGTGTCTTTGTTGCTTTCACTTTTCCTATTTTTTTATATTAATATATAATTTGTAACAGGCTTCTATTTTACCATTTTATGATTATTACTTCACATGATTCCATAAATAGGGGTGGAGCTCAAAGCCTTAGAGCAGTTCCGCTCTAGAAATGAAAACGTAAACATCAGTGTGTCGGAAGCCAGAAGTGATAATCAAAACCATCTACGTCTCATTATTTAATTTTCAGTTCAGTCAGCCCCACGCAATCCAAACGTAAAACTCAGGTAGTTCTCAATCAGTTCGTGCCGTATTATTAATATGTGAAGTCACTACGAGTATCAGAGAGCCATGAACTTTGCGAAAGTTTGTGAAATTGTGTAGCTTACTAATCTATTGAAAGTATCTATGCTCCTACATTTTACAAAGCTGATCACAAGAAGCGGAACACCGTCCATCAATAAGTATGAAGAGATAATAAATCAACAGTTACTGACTTATTGTGTACTTTATTTAGCAAATTCTCATCATGTTCATTAACAGCAGGAGGACAGTCAGCGAAGAAGACAAGAAATGGGACTTCAGAGGTTTTCAGATCGGTAAAGTAACAGGTTTACGTTTGAGCGCAGGTGTGATGTGCTAAGTGGTGCAACGGTTTTCTCGGACTTCACTCCAAGGTCACCGCTACCTTTTCAGTTTTCTCGGTTAAAAGTGGTACTCCACCTCCCACACAGCCGAGGAACGCGCTGGTGCATCATGCTGTGATGACAGCCGCTCTACCGCAGTGTCGGCTGCGGGGTAACACCGCCACACAAGGCTTTGTCGTGAGTGAAACCCGCCGTGTTTTGTAACAGGCCACGCTTTTGCATTCAGGGCTGCTCGTGTCAAACACGGCAACCTGTTGCTGCCTGTGGAGGTCGATTCTGCTTTTCGTTGCTCGTAGAGACCTTAATCGACAGTGAAATCTTCATCTAAAATCCTGTCTTGTCTCATTTAGTACTCTGTTTTATGACAGGACGGAGATGACACGGCTCTTTATGGCCATCATTTCAAAATAATCCATCGCCTTCCACCTGGCGTTCCCTGTGCGAGTCGTTGAATACTACACGCATGTCTTCTATCAGATGCCTAAACTCAGCCGAACTGCTCACTCAAGTCGCTCTGCGCAGTGCGAAACAGTGTGTCCCTTGCCACGTACGTGCAGACTCATCGTAAGTTATGTACCTTCAAACACGATTCATGTTACGTGCCTGAAAATAAAATGTATCAGCAACATGACGATTTTTTCAAAACCTCAAAGGTAGTTTAAGTTCATCAGAGATAAAGGTGTCGTCTGGAGTGCTCTAGGGAGATGAGACAGAACCGCTGTTATTTTTTGTATACGTAAATGTTACGGCAGCAATTCGAGGCTGATTGCTGATGCAGTGGTGTACGGGCAGGTGGCATCGTTGAGTGACTGTCGGAGATACAAGATGACTTACACAAAACTTCTAGTTGGAGCGATGAATATAGAGAAATGTAAGTTAATGCAGACGAGTAGGAAAAACAAACCCTTAAAGTTCGAATACAGCAATAGTAGTGTGCTGCTTCACATAATCACATCGATTAAATATCAAGGCGTAACATTGCAAAGCGATATGAAATGGGACAAGCATGTAAGGATAGTATTAGAGATCGAGAATAGTCGACTTCGGTTTATTTGGAGGTATTTTAGGAAAGTTTGGTTTATTTGTGGAGACCGCACATACGACATTAGTGCGACCCTTACTTAAGTACTGCTCGATTGTTTGGGATCCACTCTCTAGCTCGGATTAAATGATGACAATGAAGCAGTCCAGACGCGAACTGCTATATTTGTGAACAATAGGTCTGATCAGCACGCAAGTACTACGGAGATGCTTTGGGAACTCGAATGTGTAGGGGCTTAATTGCATATTGCTGCTTCTTTTTCTTTTTTCTAGGCTTTTATTGGAACTACCACGAAAGAGACCTCTTATTGAAATAATAACTCTAGAATTTTGTAGAGACGCCAGTTATTACTTCTCTCATGCACACTGCATGTTGCGACTGTACTTCCATGTTTGCGAGGATCGCCGTACTAATCCCTACAGCTGGTAGAGTTGTTGCCAAATTTCAACTGCGCAGCGCAAACGCTTGCTTGCTGGTGGCGGTTGCGAACAATAGTCAGATACAGAGCTTCCGCAACAATGAGGCGTTTCCACAGATACGTACACAAAATCGTGTTACATGATCGGCCGTGGAAGTAGCCCCAAGCAACCGCATCAAGCCCACTTTAGCTGGAAGTGATCTGCTTTCGCTTTACGAACTGTGTGAGACAGGAGCCGACTACTGACAAAGATCGACCAACCACACAAACTGTGCGGCCGCATCTGGCGGCGTGGCAACAGAGCGACGGTTCAGCCGAGGACGCGATAGGTGGAGACCTCTGGTAAGTTGCCATATACTGTAAATATGCTGCAATAACTCGTTAATAATATAGTTAATGGAGGAGAGAAAAGGATTCAGAACATCACCAATAAGACGCTGTGTAGGTATGTATTTTGTTCGACATCATAGCCTAGATTATTAAACCGATCGTGAATTAAATTAATAGTAAAGTTCATTGTAACTAAGCTGAATTGTGTAAAAATGAATCTTGAATGCAACGCGTTATTCTAGATCACTTATAAAGTCTCTTGCAAAGTTTATGGCGTTAATACGCTTCTACGACCCGTTTTGTTACCATTCATGGCAAGTCGTCTTGAGCTTGCATCTCTGCAAGACAGCTCCTACCTGCACACAGCGAGACATTCTACTGCTTATCTTCATGTTTGCCAAATCCTACCTTGGCTAGCAAGGTCACCGGGTCAACATTATGGGAACGTCCGGCAGCCAGCTCGCGACTTTGACGCTCTAACGCAAGAATTGAACAGAATTTGGCACGATATCGCTCAGGAGGACATCCAGCAACTCTGTGAATCGGTGTCAAGAGCAGCACCAGTTTGCTTACTGACCAGCGCTGGACCAACTCGTTATTGTCTTTCTCAATTTGTGAAGCAGTTTCTCTTGATTAAATCAACCACTATTTCTGAAATTGTGATCATTTGTTTGATTGTACATGTACGCCATATATAACGACTTCAGCCTCATTCGGATATTTCCTTTCCGGTGCGTCATCTTTTTTTTGCGTATTTACCTTATTAGTGTTCAAAAGTCATAATATCAGTTCATGACATCAAGTCTTACAAATATCCCTTTTCTGACGGACACACGTCCAGATCGTCCGCTCTCAAAGCCCTGCCATTTCTCTCCCCACATCCACCACTGCTGGCGGCTCACCTCCCTTTTTTTTCGCTCTTAGAATGAATTCAAACACATTTCTTTTTGTGCAACCGTTTAAGCTCTTGAAAACTTGGAAAACATTAGCTGACCGACCATTTATCCTTCTTTTGCAACTAATCTTGTACGCTACACAAGTGAAACCAACGTCGTTCATTCTACACAATATTAATGAAGACATTGGTTCGAGTCATACTAGACAGTGTAAGAGTTCTGTGCTACTGCCAGGAACTGCGCGTCATGCGTTATCAAATAAACCGATACTTATCCAACAGAAGGCGATGCTGAGTAAGTATGTAACGCGACCAAATAGCTAAGGTCATTAATCTCTTATGCACTCCCCAGAACAGAATTAGTGTACCCAGTCTGTCTGCGTCTAGGGTACATTCTGTGTGCATGAATGTAAACCCGTTCTAAGTGTTTGCGTAACGTGTATTTTAGGTGGAACAGGGCAACCAGCCCGGTATTGACGTTGTGGGTTGTGGAAAACCGGCTAAAAAGCATGTTCAGCCTGGCCGCCACACCTATCTCTCGCTGTTAACCGGGCGGGTGGTTTCAATCTGCGGCCAGCGTACCTCGGCGCACCGGCAGCGGTTACGTTAACACGCGTGGCTACCTGGGCGGGTATACTGAAAGTGATGTGATGCCACTCTTTGCTATATGTAAGTCTTATGTGAGAGTCGAACCAGTGGTTAGTGTAGAAGAGGACAGTGCACTAAACAGTGGAATTGGTTAACAGAGTGCGATTTAGTACTGGTAATAGGCCAAATTAATATGCTCTGATGGGCAAATGTAGGGATGATCGTTTTTGTAGTTAACAGCTGAACTATTCACGGGGAATGCAGCAAGGGGAGGTGGTGTGATCTTAAGCAGCGTGTGATGGCTTGGGAGGTGGTTGTTACTATCAAGACAGTAGTCACAAACAGTATTAGACCTTCGTCATTGTGGGCATTACTTGTATCAGTATTTGTATTTATCAGATCTTACGAATACATCGAATTACGCTTTAAAAGGCTCAATCACTCAGCCACGTGGTGCCACAAGAGGAACCTTCTGGCCACTGATGAAGTTGGTACAGGTCACGGCTTCCGTGTTTATTCGCGTATCTGTATATTGTAAGGTCATTAAACTGTACAAACAGAGCGACATAGCCGAACTTTCGGCCTTATTTGGAAGCTAGTTAACTAAATAAAAGTTTCACTTCTGTTTCACTCAGTCAATTAATTCTTATAATGAATTCTTGTTAGCTGTGTCACCATAAAAAGACTGGACTGTACATGTCTCAAAACGATTTTTGTCACATTAATTGATTGTATGGACTGCGAACTAATAAATACGGTTATATTTCTATTGGGGTACCAGACCTAGCAGTATTCAAGCCTTACGTATATAAAACATTCATAAAGTTAGTAAAAAGTATAATTGCGTTTACAGCTCTTGATGGTACTGCCTGTGCTACCGGAAAGTTGATGGATCATTTTGACCAGAAATGTGTATTTCTGAGGCACATTTTAATAACTTATTCACATATGCCGGCGTGGTTATCACGCTTCGGCGTTGTAACTGCATCTCGAAGTCAACTCAATTTGTAGCACCAGCTGCTTGGAAGAACCTGTCCCAGCAACATGTTCATCAGAGCGCCCAGATTTAAAATAGAGAAGAAACCATTTCCATCATACATGCATGAATGTCTCCAATGTCAATACACACTTCCCAGGGCTCTGCCATTTTTTCACTGCCCAGCTTGTCTTTTGGTTACTTCAATCTATATCTGTATGTACATGCATGTACTTTTCTTCTCCGCAAGCCATTGTTAAGTGGTGGAGGGTACAGCGTACCATTATTTTTCATCTTCTCCATTCGCGTACTGAACGAAAAAATGGCTATCTATAGGCATCCACACCCGCCCTAATCTCCCTTATGTTATTTTCATGATAGCTATGCGATGTATACGCATCATAATTCTCGCACAGGTTTTTCGAATATAGTTTCTTTAAATACTACCTTAACTGAACCTAAAAGAAATTTTGATAGCTTTTATGATACCGCCTCTAGCTGCTGATAAAATCTTTGATTCACAACCAGTTTACAGCATTAGGTGAATATAAAATGACTTACTTTGTATAATGAAAACATAAATTTCTCACAATTGTCACATCGTAATATCGTACAAACTGTACGTCCATCTGCGAGCAAGATGTGTAAATAGGTGAAACACCCTCAGACTTCAAACGGTATATAATAATTACAATTCCCGGGAAAGCAGGTGCTGACAGGTGTGAATATTACCGAACTATTAGTTTAATAAGTCATTGTTGTAAAATATTAACACGAATTCTTTACATAAGAATAGAAAAACTGGCAGAAGCCGACCTAGGGGGAACATCAGTTCGCATTCCGGAAAAATATAGGAACAAGACTTATCATAGATGATAGGTTAAGGAAAGGCTAACCTACGTTTACAGCATTTGTAGTCTTAGAGAAAGCTTTTGGCAAAGTTGACTGGATTACTCCTTTGAACATCTGAAGGTAGCGAAGGGTGTTTACAACTTGTACATAAACCAGACAGCGGTTGTAACAATCGAGGGGCATGAAAGGGAAGCAGCAGTTGAAAATACAGTGAGATCAGGTTGTAGCTTATCCCGTATGTTATTCAGTCTGCACATTCAGTAAGCAGTAAAGCAGACATAAGAAAATTTTTTAGTAGGAATTAAAGTCCAGAGAGAGGAAATAAAAACTTTGAGAGTATATCAAAGACACTGTAATTGTCTCAGATACAGCAAAGGACTTGAAATAGCAGCTGAACGGAATGGACAGGGTCTTGAAATAAGGATATATCAAGAAAACCACCAAGAGGAAAACAATGATAATGGAACACAGTCTAATTAAATCGGCTGATACTGAGGGAATTAGATTACGAAACGAGACACTTGAAATAGTAGTTAAGTGTTGTTATTTGGGTAGCAAAATAACTGACGATGATCGAAGTAGGGAGGATATAAAATGTAGAGTGGCAACGGCAACAAAATCTTTTCTGCAGAAGGGAATACAGATTTTAATTTCAGGAAGTCTTTTCTAAAAGTATTTATATGGAGTGCAGCCATATACAGAAGTGAAACATGGACGATAAACAGTTTAGATAAGAAGAGAGTAGAAGCTTCTGAAATGTTGGCCTACAGAAGAATGCTGAAGATTAGATGGGTAAATCACGTAACTAATCAGAAAGTACTGAATAGAGTTGGGGAGTAAAGAAATTTGAGGCGAAAGCTGAGCAGAAGAAGGTATTGGTTGCTAGGACATATTCTGAGACATCAAGGGATCACCAATTTAATACTGTAGACAAGTGTGGGGGTAAAAATCGTAGAGAGAGCAAGAGATTTAAACAGTAAGCATATCTGGAAGGATGTAGTTACTCGGAGATGAAAGGAATTGCAACGGATAGGGTAGCTTGTAGAGCTGCATTATATGAGTCTTTGGACTAAAGACCACAGCACACTAGCCAGTGCAATCTTCCTTATTGAATCATCTAGTTTAACACAGAATAGTGCGTTGCTTAGCATAATTTAGACGGGATTATCAAAAGGGTCTAATATTTTGTAAGCGTGCTTTGGAATTGGTTGTGCTGATAAATATTTGCTAGGAGAAATATTCGATACGCTGTGCTGTTTCCGAGTTAATCAGCATTGAAGTTAACCACTCAGGCCTTTGCGCGCGCAAATTGATGCACCCCCCGGATGAAGTTACTGTAAGTTGTTCTCGTAGCGTAGATGGTGGGTGTTTTACCTACTACACACTTTTGTACTCCATTTAATAGTTAAATTTTCTAACCGCCCACAACATCCACAGTAATGGTGGTTTACGAAGTAGGCAACCAACTTTACATTACCAAATTTATAAAGCAGAGTTGCAGCAACTTAAAGCACAAGATAATAATTATTTACCAAATGCTTTTTTCAAAGTTTTATGAAAACGTACTGCCAATATTTTAACCCCCAACCGCGTACGGTCCACCTAGAACCTCGAACGGCCACTAGTGGGCGGTAAGGACGAGGTTGACTGTCACTGATGTAGATAACAGCGCACGAGGCCGCTCAGCCGCTCAGCCTTTGGCACTGCCCCGTGCCCAGTCTTTGCATCGCTCACTTGTCTGGCCTTTGGAAACCAAACGAAAAACACACTTCTCGACACCGTCTCTGGCCGGCGGCGTGAACAGGCATGCTCAACGGCTCGGTTGGCTGTCTTCAATGCAAATTAACTCGAAAACGGCACAACTTGTCGAATTTTTTCGTAACAATTGCTTCTGAGCTCAGCTTACCCTGCAACACCAACACAAGCTTTTCAGACTGTTTCTGACCATCCTGTTTGTTGACGGTATAATTTATTTTACAACGTGACAACAGTGACGAATTCTTGGTCGTATTATCTGACGTCAGTGACTTCATATTCACCCCAAGTGCTGCTGTAAATGCTTTTAAGAACCTGATGATGCTGTGTGGAGAGAAGCTGCATGTTAAACAAATAATTTTATCAGCAGCTTTAGGCGTTAATCAATGGAAAAGGCCAGCGGCGATTACAGTCGTTATGAAGTACATTAAACGTACTTGGAATTGCGAGTGTGTATAACCATCAGCTGTACAATGTAATGACGACAAAGAAAGTTTGTATCGGACTGGAACTCTACGCCGAATTTCCCGCCTGCCCCGAGCGGTCGCCTCGCCATGTGGCTATCTGCGCACGGTTCCACAATATGCCAACGCCGTCAACCACGCGCATACGGCATATTACTCGACCATCGATTACGTACATTGCCGTACCGGTGAGACACTTTACTTCAAAGTCGCTTTGCTCAGTGTCAAACATTAAGGCGATCGTTCGCCGGCTTCGAGCACTGGTCCGGCAGAAATTTTCATTGTTGTCATTCCATTCTGCAGCTGATATCCTACTGTAGTGGAAAATGTTTTTCGTGAAGAAGACCATGAACGGCAAGGTCATCAGTGATTTGTTTATTCTAATATAGAATGTAGCTCTCAGGCACCCAGGTACACTCTCATTCAGTCACACGCACACTTACACGCAGAAGACCAAGAGACATACGTCTCAATCATTCTATGCTTAAAATACACAGTCTGTAACAACTAACTGCTAAAATAATGTGAAAGGGAACCGTGGCTGGTTAATCAGTGGGAAAATAAAACGTGAATCAATATTCCCTTTGAAACACACAAAAGTCCTTGTAATGGCACACCCTCCTCTAACATTACCTTTTTTTTAATAGACATAACCGACACCATGTATGTTGTCGATTCTTGTAAAGGTGAACATTATATCAGCTGTGTAACTGAATGAACTTCATATGATTTTATATACGATGTGTTATGTTTCGCGCTAAAATATGTAAAGGGAAATCAGTTTGTTAGTACTATGTACGTACAGTTAAAATTACTCTTCTTTTCAAAATACTTGAAATTACGAAATTTCTGGTACATTAAAAATTCACATTACTAATTGTACAATCTAACTCTAATGATTAAATTTATTTCTCCATTCATTTACAGAATAATGATATATTTTAGGAAGATTCTTCTTTGGTCAAGGAATTTGTAAACTCTTTTGTTTTGTAAACTCTTTCGAATATTGTGAGAACCGCAGAATGGGCATGCCTCTGGCGAGCAACACACGTGTATTTCTAATGTTGTCAGCAAAAATGTGAATTAGCATTCTGAACTGGAGATAGGGAAGTCAGTGTGATGTAGAATAATGGGATAAAATAAAAGAAAATCTTAGCAACAGATAATTCTTCATCAGTTATTTAGTCTTCAGAGACCCAGAACGTTGAATCAAAATTTCAGCCTCAAGGAGAGGGACCATTAATGTACAAAACTTCAGGAATAAAGTAACTTTAGAACTATGCGTCAC
Source organism: Schistocerca gregaria (assembly GCF_023897955.1). Taxonomy (NCBI): domain Eukaryota; kingdom Metazoa; phylum Arthropoda; class Insecta; order Orthoptera; family Acrididae; genus Schistocerca; species Schistocerca gregaria. The sequence goes on from NC_064924.1 coordinate 41,698,097, forward strand.
TGTCAAGTAACATAACTCAATGAAACCACGACTAAACATAGAAAGAACTGCTTAAACAGTACAGAACTAAGAAAGGGAAAATAAGCTGATGATGTGTGTTAGGGAGGACAACGGACTAGGGTAGTCGTGCAGCTCTGGTACAAACAATGTTGTGGTGTGATGGCTAGCACACCTGTATTACGAAGCAAGCCAACCTGAGTTCGAGTTACGTTCATGGCAAAAATTTTAATTCATTTCGTCAGCTTCCATCACTGTAGCACAGGAAGTTACTGAAAGAAATATACAATGAGACGAACAGAAACTATACTTTTTCACGCCCATTCATTACATTTAATCGACAATGACTTTACTGTGCAGAGAAAATCACGGAAGTGGGACCAGGTGACGAATGGTGATCCTCTATATACCACTCATAATCCAAGCATATTATACAAATGGGCGTATTTGTGTATGTGTGTACGTACCAGATTTGGTACGCATATTCCTTACTGTCATACAACAATCGCTGTGGGGGTAACAATTACCAGAGTTCAAATTTCACACAATAAACAATGGGACTCGCGAAAAACTGCAGCATCATGCATGACGTTTAAATTTATTATTTCTTTGCTCCTAACTCTACTCGCAACGTATTTTGCGTACAGCATACACATATGCCGCTGAATGTACCTTCATAAATGTACCATGCTACAACACATAGTTAAGCAGATATGACGTCATAAACACTGAGGTGTGTGCCAAAATGCCGCATCATGCATGTAGTTTTAATACATTTACTATTTACTACTAAGACACTCCTACAGTCGAGTCAGCTCAAGGTAATCTCTGACACCTGTCAGCGATTTTGGCAGGTTTCAACTGCGAAACGCTAACGGCTGTAGGCAAGAACGTGTAACATTTCCGCAAATGGGAAATAAAATTTTCTTTCGTTAACTTTTGAATTTGTATTTAAGATATGGGAGGGCGGAAACGTTATAACTAGAAATTCCTTTACGTAAATTCACAGTACCTAATTTCGATTTAGTTAGACACAGAACTGCTAAAATTTGAAATGATTCCTCAACTGATTATTTTCATTGAAGGCTACAACTTTGTACAATTTTTCTCCAGCTGTTCATGCCCGGACTCAAAATATATCGTTAGCAGTACGTCAATAATTGACTACCGGCGGGAAATTTAAACTGCTACGATGAATGAACATTGACTTATAAAAGATCTGATTATTATCTGTTACATAAAAAGTAAATTTACTTTTACAGCAAGATTTGTAGTTTAAGAATATTCCATCTGTGGCTGTTGGCATCTGATCGAATGTTCTAGTCAACGCAATGTCAGAAAAATTCTACTGAGCTACAGATAGATTCTTGTTAACTTCTATCTATGGGATACAACGTCAAACGTATTGAACTAAAAAAGCTATTACCTGAATTGTTCTTAAACTAATGAAATCACGCTAGTGGATGAAATCAGATGCTTGTATACGATACTCAAGATATCTAAGTGAAAAGAATAGTAGTCGGTAGGCGCTTTTCATCGTCCATCAAAGATATTACGGAGTTGCCTGATACTATATATCAGTCATATCCTTCCTTTGATTTTCATACAATTACAATTCATGTTTGGGAAAAATGATAAAACTAATAACTATCACTGTCCAATACAATATTCATAAGCCATGATCTTGTAGAGAAATTTCTAAGTCAATTTGGAGGCGTTACAAACAACAGTCATCTATAGACCTATGAAAAGGCGTTGCCATACAGACGTTTGCAAAATCGTGTTGTATAGACGCGAAAGAGCTGCGTCCACCGTACAGAAAGTGCCCGGGATCATGTCAAACAGAGTATACTGCAGGAGCACGTATAAGGTTTCGTTTCTAATAGAAAATTGGGTTCCTTAGCTAGAGATCCTATAAATGAGCCCCTCTACTCCACCCATGCACCATCCGCGATTTCGGTATCTCTGAAGATATCTCGAGCAGATGGTAACGAAACGTTTTACATATTGACCACAGCCTCTGAGACTAAAGCTGTAATTCAAGTAAACACCATCCTTGAAACAGCCACTACAGCTGTACGATTATTAACCAAAAATCTCCATTCCAGTTTCCCGTGCTACCTCCTCTAGTGTTAGTGTGAGCTGAACATTGAAAAATTCGCACTCTGCTTACAAAGTACAGTGCATCAGTCTATACCGAGCTTACTACAGGTGTGAATATCTGTACACCATAGCCTTGTTAAGATTTATTTTGCGCAGACTGGCTCTTTGTTGTTTACTTTAGCTATTAGCCTTTTGTATGTAATGGTATAGACAATCTACTATCGCTGAATTACAAGCAGTTCTTTCTGCAGCCGACACGGCCACAAATTAAAGCTGTGTTCTTGGTGTGTTTCAGAGAGACGCGCGGTAGAGACTGGCTCTGTGGACATGGGTGGACAGCCTGTGTGAGCGAGACAAGACGTGAGTACCCAGGGCTATTTGTCCCACACTGCTGTGTGTGTGTGTGTGTGTGTGTGTGTGTGTGTGATTGCGGGCGCGCGAGGATCACTGGGCGATTGAGCGCTTAAGGATTCTTGAGGAAACGCGTCCGTCGTCAGTGATACGGCGGTGTATGAAGTTTAATACCGCAGTAGGCGCACATTGTGTTTTGAAGACAATCGGGATGTTATTGAGTATTTCGGCATGCAGGTATTCATCCTCAGTTTTTAATCAAATGTTTTACGTTTTTAGTATGGGTGTTTCTTCTATAACTTGTCAAGTACCTTCTCTCTGATGTTCCTAAAGATTTTTTCATTTTCTGTTTTGTGATTTCGAATGATGCGGCCCGCACCGAATACCGTCTCCGCGGGGTGACAAAATTTGTCAGCTTCTATGGCAGAATAGTTTTGTAATACCTTACGGTATGGATATAACAACACGCTATGGACCAGCATGCGGCAGTGCATCTACAATGGTTGGAGCGCGGGCAAGAGTCCAGTCATCAATGTGCGAACTTCATCCTGATGCACTGTACACTGTGCAAATGTTTCTCTCGTTCTCGGCGGATTACGCACGTCTACAGTAGTTCCATACAGTGGGACTTTTTTTGGCGACCTTAGAAAATTTGTTCGTGTTTTATTCAGCTTCTACCTACAGAACCGTGTATTACTGAGATGAGAAGTCCAAAAATCTTTCTGAAAGACAACAGAAATTATCTTGTTGGCGAAACACTTCGTTTTATGAAACATGATACACGTGACGAGATGGGCATTCCTGTGGGAAAATTAGAACTGTCAGTAAGCAGAAGTGGTACCTGGAGAGACGGCTGCATACGACACGCTGACTTTGCACTAGATACTGAGTACGTTGATGTTAGGGAAGATCGACACGATTCTACAAAAAAAGATACATGTTGCAAAATCATGTAACATACTGTATATTAGACAGTTTTGATGTTTAGCGCAACTACCTGATAAAAATTTCCGAATCGGAACTTCCAACGGCTGGAAAAATTTAGTTGACAGATTAGATTTCTGAAGATGTGATCCTTGCAGAAATTTCAAGCCTAAGAATATTTATACAAACTACCAAAGTTCCAAAGGAAGAATATCTTGACTGGACATCTTTCAGATTCTAACAGTTCGTTTCTGAGTACGAAATTTTCGAAATTTGTCCCCAAACTCATTTTGGGGGATTCAGATTTTTCTTAACTTCGTGTGTTTGGGTACCAACATGTGAGAGGAGTTTCTTAAAACTTAAACTAATTAAGAATTATCTTATATTGACCACGAGGCAAAAATGATTCTCTGTTCTGGCAGTTACATCACTCGAGAATAGTGGAGGGTATCGATTTTGACGAGGCAGTTTCAAAATTTGCTGCAGAAAATGTTAGAATAGAGAGAGGTAGTAAACTACATGCTATAATCACGTATTACTAAGAAGACGTGTCGTTATTTCTGTTGATTCGTTAATAATCGAACTGTGTCAATTATAAAAATGCGTTTTACCTTTATGCTTCCATTTATAAAATCTGTTTACAAAATAGTCCAACTATACTTCCCCTAACTACTTGAATCAAAAAATTGCTTCACAAAAAAAATCATTGTGTGTGTGTGTGTGTGTGTGTGTGTGTGTGTGTGTGTGTGTGTGTGTGTGTGTGTGCGAGTGTGTAGGAGGGACTGGCAGTGGCAAGTTAACACTCTGTTACAGATGCCAAACTTTAATAGTGGCAACTATTTATTTAAAGCTTGTAAAGAATAGATACGTGTTTCAAGGTTTTATTGACCTTTAAAGTAGTCACCAGCATTGTGTATGACCAGTTGGCAGCGATGTGAAAGTCTTAGGATACTCTTAGGAGTGCCAACTGTTTTGACGTTTCGACAGTTCGAGCGGCGCAGTCTATTGCCCGACGAATTTGTAGCAGTTCTGAAGCGAACGTCGTGAAGTGTTAACTTCAGTTTAGAAATCGAGTTGAACTCATGAGGGATTAAGTCAGGGGAGTGCAGTAAGTTGTATAGCACTTAGCAGCCCCATCAGTTAAACAAATCAGTAACAATTTGCACTGTAATTGCTTGAGAATTGTCCTGCAGAAAGATGGTCAGGTCCTGCAGAAAGTATCATCACTTCTGCCTCTACGCTGGTCGAAGGCTGTCTTAAAAAAAAAAAAAAAAAAAAAAAAAAAAAAAAAAAAAAAAAAAAAACAGTTTAGAGGCAGAAGTGATGACACTTTCTGCAGGACCTGACCATCATTTTGCAGGAGAATGCTCAAATGCTCAAACACGTGCAGTGCTGTTACTGATTTGTTTGATCGATGGGGCTGCTAAGTGCTATACCACCTACTGCACTCCCCTGACTTAAGCCCTCGTGAGTTCAACTCGATTTCTAAAGAAACACTTCACTGCATTTGCTTCAGAACTGCTACAAATTCGTCGCGCCGCTCGAACTGTCAACACAACTGGCACTGCTAAGAGTATCCTACCACTTCCACGTCGCTGGCAACTGGTTATACACAATGCTGGTTACTGCTTTGAAGATCAGTAAGATTTTGAAACACGTATCTATTTTGTACGTGCTGTAAGTAAATAGTTACCACTATTAAAGTTTGAACACTCGTACATAACAACGCCACTGTTGGGAAATGAACTCAACCCCTGAGATAACCGCTCTTGTAGAATTTAGCTCGATTCATTTTGTTAACCGAAGAAGACATTGTGTTCCACATTAGAAACAAAACGTCAACAAAATGCCAGTTAGTGCACTTTATGGATGGAGCAGCCTCAAATTAGTCTGATACGAGAAACTAGAAATCAACCGTCTGGACCACCAGGTAGACGAGACTGAAGACGCAACTTCTGTCAGGTGTCATCATCTCCCCATGCACTACGTAAATACATGTTAAAAGTATTTCTTCTTGAGCTTGAAAAGAAACTGAAATTCTTGATTATGGTGCTATTGCTGTTCATGGGCTTTTTTAAGTGGCTGAAGATGGAGGATGCTTGCATTGTTAATTAGGTGTATGAAAGTGGCCTGTTTATGTGAGATAATCACATAATTGCCCTCCAAAATAATGATCAAGACATTCGTTGTCTATAACATAAAAAAACCCGAATCAACTCAGTTTATTGCATTAAAATGCATAATAAGTTGTTTCACAAATATTGGCAATCATAAACAAATGCCTTGGTAAATCTGGACAGGGGATCTGAAATCGCCGCAAATGAACAAGAATTTGTGGAGGTCGTACTGTGATTGCCAAAGGGTTAGTTTTTAAAGGCAGAATGGGCTGCAGAATGGTATGTGTTTACATCTACGGTTGGTGTTCAAGGCATACTGAACATTAGCTGCAAGCAAATCTTCGGAATGAAACACGAAATTGCTGAATCTCGGTAGAAATGACTGGACTTTCCTTCGACTCATCTCGCTGTCGCAGCTATATTTCACGACGTTAGTCTGCTGGTATAGGCTTGATTTGTCTCCACAAATCAGACATTGGTTTCTTACTAACAACTGGCACGTGCGTATAAGTTCAAACCGGCCGGAAAAGTGCCCAAGGGGCCTGCTCATCAACCCAAGTCTGCTAGAAGAGTGTCGCCAGGGGGGAAGATGGGGGGGGGGGGGGGGGGGCGTCTGCTTCCTAGTAGGGCTGTCTAGGCGTCATATCTTCGCTCGATAGTTCGATGTATCGACATCACCACGGCTGTGTCGAGAGGCGATAGTTTTATTTTATTTTATATTTTTTCTCAATTTTCGAAAAATATTTGAAGTTGTTCTTTTGAAATTGCAGTAGGACATGATTTTACTTTCACTGTGTGGAGGAGTCTGACTACTTTTTGAGTTTTCATCAGGTCCAGCCTTTCTCTCTGACTATGTGAAGTAAGAATAGATGGTACATGAGAACAACTCAGACTGCACTGGAGAGTGTCAGTGTGACTGGAATAACCAGATATCTGATATGAAACAACAGCACACCAGTTGAGATTTAAAAAAAAAAAAAAAATCTACGCCAATGGTGTGTTACTTCTCCACATCGATTTTCTTACAAAACGGTTGCTGAAAATGATGAACAAGAACCTAAATGAAAAGATTTGGCGTTGCGGTGGGCGGAGGCATGTGAGGGGGAATGCTACGCAATCGGTGCTGGAGGCTACCAACAGGAACTGCAACGTTTAGGCCGGCCAGAGTGGCCTTGCGGTTCTAGGCACTACAGTCTGGGGCCGAGCGATCGCTCCGGTCGCAGGTTTGAATCCTGCCTCGAGCGTGGATGTGTGTGATTTCCTTAGGTTAGTTGGGTTTAATTAGTTCTACGTTCTAGGCGACTGATAACCTCAGAAGTTAAGTCGGACTGTGCTCAGAGCCATTTGAACCATTTTTTGCAACGTTTAGTTGCACCACCCAGTTTTGACGGCGAAACTTCTGGGTCTCTGGAATTTGCAGAAATAAAACCACAGGGAATTCGACATGAAGTGCTCCGGAGAAATCCGGCATCTTACGAAACAGAGCTATGGAGTCACCAGACACCTTTTATTGTGCTTCTTACATGCTGTTACCATTGTTAGCAAAGTGATTATCGCCATGCGTGAACGTGCATCGTTTTGCTTTCTCTCCTTGCTGTAGCAGGGATAGGCAGCCTGCTAGCTCATTCATTTACAGAATATCTAATAATAAATCAGTGTTCAAATACGCAGGTCTAAAACCGGCAGTATACTTACAATGTGCAACCAATATCGTTATTGGCAGATAGGTCGATTTTTATCCCGCCGACATATCGATATCTAGAGACGTACTTCGGTATATCGACAGCCGATAGTGGTACTTTTAAATATCGGTGTATTGAATATTCGATGTTTTTCAAAATATCAAAAGTCGTAACTTTCTACAAGGCATGCTAGGGTCTTTGCATTTTTCTAATGTCACTGTGATTGGCTGAATGATAAATGTTCCAAGAGCTGACCTGTGGAAAGTTGTCTGTAAACATGCTGACCTCCTCCTCTTACTTTCATTTCAGGCGGTTAACCAGCAACATGCTCATTAACACTTGGCGCTGAAAAACTGTGTCCTACTCCCTTCCGTTCTTCCGTGTATGACCGATAAGGCTGGGCCTCTGTAAGCACTGCCGTATCTCTTTCTCTCAGTTACAAATTATTTATGTTACTCAATCGTAGCGATTTTCGCGTTCCGATAGACATTTAGTCTCACAGGGCCTGCGAGCGACGTTGGTGTCCCACACTCTTCAAAGGCATCCTCGCTTGCCTGTTCCCCATTCCGCTTTCAGATGTTACTTGCGGCGGTCTCTGTATGCCGACGAAGTATGGCTTCTTATCGTTCTGTTCACAATGTCGTGCTGCCGAGACTGCTAAAAATGGCATGCACTGTCCTTCCACACGCAGCTCACTGAAAACAGATTCCGTTGTGCCAGCACAGCCTGGAGATACAATGTATATTGTGACTTTTAGCGTTCTGCGCCAAGAAGCACAGCCAGTGTGCCCCACCAGGGGAGGATCCCTTCCTGTGAGTTTGTGCACTTTCTGCGAGATCGGCGGAGGGCTGTTTCCCTCGAAGGATTTTATGACCACTTGCTCGTTTACAGTTCACAAGCAGAGGTCCCCAGCGGTGAACTCTACTTTTTGAAGCTATCTGTACGGTGATCTAGGTTAAGATCTCAGGTATCACACACTGCAGCCGTTTACCCTGTTGTGCCAACTTTCGCGAGTAAGGGAGAAAAAATGGAATTTTATTTGACTCTTAATAGCGTTGAAAAAGTTGCCTCACATAGTCTGCCTATGTGGTATAATGGATAGGATAACAGCTGTACTTATGGGAGGTTGTGTGCTCTATCCTCGTTACGCGTTCTGATTTTTTTTTTAATCTTTTTCAAATTTGCTTTGATCATTCTTAATTGTTTTAAATGTAATTTTATACTTCTGTTCCTTTGTCACATAATTTTAATGGTAATATCAGCTTCTTCATTTGCCCTCATTTTTCTTCTTGTCATTCTTTCTCCACTTGAAATCTTTGTTCGTGTGTTTTTAATTAATTAATTTTATGTATTAATTTCGGTTTAATTTCTTTTGTTTCTTCGCCTTTTCTTCGTCCTCATAGTTGCGTTCATTATATCTGGTTCTCATTTTGCTTGAATCTAATTTTACTTGTAGCCCCGTCTTTCATGTAAATGTTCATCTGCGTTATATTGTTCATAGTGCAATAGGTATCTAGGTTTCGTTTTAAGTGTGTGTATTACGATTACTGTGCAAATAATTTGCACATCTGGTTAAAAAAAAACACGTTTTTCATGCCATTGCACAAATATAAACATTATTTTGTCTATGTCTTTAGTTTTTTAACTTATGGATCGTAATTTCTAATAATTGAATATTAAAATAGATAAATATAATTAAATTTATTCACAAAACTTTAGATTGGAAAAAGAATGATACAAAGCCAACATGAAACAAATGGAAAAGTTCACTCGATGATAAAAATGATATGACATAGGAACAATAATAAAAAACATCAATTGAAACTAATGAATTACATAAAAAAATAATGATCGAAGTAACGTCGATAAAGATTTTTTAAAAATCCTGCGTAAAAAACATCAATTGAAAATAATGAATTACATAAAAAATGATGATCTAAGTAATGTCGATAAGGATTTTTTAAAAATCTTGCGTACGTAACGAAATTGGAACTCACGACGTCCTGCATGTGAAGTTATTGTCCTATCCACTATAACACACAAGCAGAATAAAATGTAATGCTTTTTTTGACGCTATGTCCACCAGGCTGAACGGCTGAAGTGTGTGACGGCTCGAATCTTTATCTACATCACAATGTGGATGGTTTCCAAAAGCCAGTTCCAAATGATTTCATGGAGGCTACTTCTTTAGGTGAACATGGACTCCAAATAGGAAGTTGTAATCTACTTTAGTTAAGTACTGGTGCTGATACTCATTTCATTGATAAGTGAACATAATTATTCTGATCTGATTTGTGTTTTTATTCTGAATTTCAGTTCAGTTACTGGAACTTTAGGAGAAACCTCCTCGTCTTGTCTGATATATTACTTCAGTCTACGAAAAATTATCATGGCTACGCGCAGATATTGTAGAAATATGCCTTACTGTCTGCTTAGTCATCGCACAGCATCTTATTTGCATTCGTCTGTGACATTATTATTTCAACAGCGTAGCAGAAACACTCATTCTCAACGAAGCAAGATATTCTCTCCTACCAGTGCTTAACACACTTATCATCTATAAAACATTTTTGTACCAAGAACCTGATTTTGCGGCAGTATTCTACAAAATCTCACAGAATTTACATTCCTTTCCATCTTTCATCGTAATAGCTCGCAACAATTGCACCCACTTATAACTGCTAAAGCCATAGCTACCTATTCCACATACGTACTTAACAGTTACTGTCGTCTCCATTTCAATATTCACCTCTGCCACGGTCTCACTTGTGTCTTCTTATATAAAGCACGGCTTCAAAAGTGCTAAACTAATTATTATTATTGTTAATCTCAGTGTCTATTATTATTATTATTATTATTATTATTATTATTATTATTACTAGTATTAATTATTATTATTATCGGTGTTGGTATTTTTCTCTCAAATTGTAGCGCGTCTTCGAAGCACGATTTGTATTAACAGGCTGCGATCTGATATATTTCAGATCTTTCCACACCAGGAACTTAAAGCGTTATCAGTGCACCGTGAAACATTATTTACCTAAAAACTACCTGGAGATTACGTAACTAAGAAAACGCAGTAGGCATTCATCTGGCTCAGAGTTCCCTAGTTAGAAATATCTTTGCTCCAAAGTGTAAAATGTTAACGATCCTCTCACTACGTAAAAAAAAGGCTAAATAACTAAATCCACGACGTCATGAAACGATGAGAGCACCTCTGAGGAAGTGCACTTGATATTGTCTACAAAGAACACATCAGCAGAGATGTTATAGTTTTTGAGGCGCAAAAAAAAGAAATTTCGTCGCTAGTGTTCATTTCTGCTTCAAAATTGTAAAGGACAAATATATAACATTAAGCCATTGTAGGACTATGATAGGCCAAGACTAAATTCTGGATTACTGTCTTCGAAAGAATAATTTTCTGAATAATATCGCCAGACAGAGCGAATGTCTCATTGGTTGTATGCAGTGAACACAGTTTCTCCCAAGTAATGCGTAGTAATGAACAGGTATTTTCACTGCGGTGAGACGAAGACTCCGTGATCAGGGACAAGGCGGAAACTATTTTCATGGTATAAAAAATTTATGTGTAAAAGTAAGAGGAAGTGATGCATAAAAATAAACAGGACTGTGTCGACAGTTTTTGCCTTGCTTCCAGTTCCTCCGTAGTAGCGCACCAGCACAGTTAACGTCGGCTCACAGCGGTGGCAAGCACAATTTTTCTATGTTATTTTTTTCGCTCTGGTTTCTGCAACCATAGAACAGGTTCATGACAAATTCTCTTGTTCCCTTAGATTCAATATGTAAGTAATTAATGGAGATTCGTGTGCGACGCTCTGTTTGTGCTCAGAAACTCAATTTGTCTGTATAATATTATACGGCAAAAAAGTACCCTCCTGGTCAGAATCTGACGCTTTCTTATTTCTCCAAAATTGTTTTCTTTTAAAGTTCACTGTGGCTGTACTATTTAATTTTAAGGGACAATTGTTATCATCATGGTGTAAGAATAGAACTACATAATGGGGGTGCTCCGGTTTCCGGTTTAGATGGTCTGATTCAATCGGAATGTGCTCACACGCCTTCTAAGCTGATCATCTTGATCGTGACTGGCACGCCCTATGGATGGTACCAGTTACGTCGACATAACAGGTTGCCGAACTTTCCCACTCACGGAAGTGAGACAGGAACCCAGCACAGGTCTCTAATTCAATTTATCATCGATGTATTCCTGTGATACTGCGAACCAGACGGGCTCCAAAGTAAGTAGCTACTGGAAATTCATTGTCCTGCATGTCCATCACCGTCTGACCACTGAGACGGAAGAATCAGTATTGTGGCTTGAACATTTTGGGCAGTATGTAGTCGGAGGGTGTGTTTCAACCACCCTTCCATTCTTTAGCTATGAACTGCCATTGAGAGTACCCTCACTGTCGCAGCACTACTGAAGCATTCACATGCACCTGTTGTCTAACTATGAATAAATCGGTAGAGAGGTGTCATACCTCGAACACCACAGTGGAGGAACCCCACTAAATCTCCGTCGAACACCTTTTCTCGTGCTCTACTTCACGCAGTAATCTATAAATTCGTCTCCACTCAGCGACATTTTTCAGTCCCTACTTCAAAGCCCAAATTTCCCAAATAAAACTCTGTATTCTTACAGTCACATAGGTGTGTTACGAGTTTTAAAAAAACGACCGATGTATGAGCACGCACGACTTGTGCTACTATGTGTTAGTAGCACTCTCACCGCTATCACTATTAGTTGTGTGGGGCTACCCGCATGTTACAACCCCTCCAACCCCCCCCCCCCCCCCCCCCACAAACACACAGACACACACCACGCTCACCCTCACCCTCTCCCACGTTTGTGGGTTAAGCCTTCAACGACCGATGCGGGCAGTCAACAGCAACGGCACTCTGCACGCTACACAAGAACTTGAGAGCCAAACTGACCAACTGAGCGACTGTGTGGTCGCCCTTTCGGTGCCGTAGCATTCCTACTGTAAGAAGCGGAACGTCACAGATGCGCACGTTTCAAGGCGGCAAGATGCTATTGGAGAGACGGTCATCATCATGGCCACCGCACTGGATATCTACGTAGGTTTTTACCGGAAAGAAAAAAGAGTAGCATTTTCATTCTCTGCGAATCATGACATGTTTCGACGACAAGTGTGATTGTTGTTCTTAGGTTGAGTATAGATGGTTCTAATGGAAGCGAGTGTAATGTGGTTTGATATTTGTGTAATTATATTTTGTAAAGATGAGAGGCGGGAGAGGCGGAAAATCGGTTGTCGCCACACAGCCAACTCCTCGCGAATACCACCAAGCTTGATGTCCCCATCCAAGACACGGATCACCGTCAACAATGTTGCATGCTCCCATGCCATGAGACACTACGAACAGAACTGAAATTTAATATAGGAGGCACAATGTTTGGTGGTCAGAAGCTATACGCCACCGCCTCTCCTAATTTTGCCAGTCAACTACGATACTTGTTTTGAAAATATCTTCCATCACCGGTATTCGAAAATGCACTCTTCGAATCAAGAGCCACCTCACAGGCATGTTCCAGCGATTTCCTTACGGAGGTGGGTACTTTTCGCAGCGTATAGAGTTTTCAAGACAATAATAAGCCGTTCATAGTTTACACATGTAAGCACCAAGCATGTATTTTACTAAATACCGCCTGAGTTGTTTTGTTGTAGTGAGCTGCAGGAAATTTTGAAAAGCGTTTTGATAATAAGTTCAAGTCTTATACTCGAAGCAAGGATATGGTGTCATCCTAGGAGCGTGAGACAGCAGCAGCTACAAATCTTAGTCAGCGACTGGCACATGTCAATTGAACACTTTAGCCCAGTATTTGTTCGAGCCTTCAGAGCCTTGCGTAAAAGTTCAACCACTTTTAAATCCTGACGCAATGAAGCAGGACGGCACGGTGGTCATCTCATCTGCCTATAGAACAGGAGATCTGGGTTCGTATCCCGCCTTTGGAACACATTTTCATTCGTTGCTTCAGTCTGCTTAAATACATCATACATGCTCTGGGCCAAAATAAAATTGATACACTAAATTTTTAAAAAAACTGTTGTGAATTGCCAAAATTTTGGATATTTCCGTAGTCAATACCATGTGTGCAATATTCAGAAAACTCAAAATTAAAAACCTAAACACTATGAAAACATTGCTAGTGGGATGTGAAAGAAAGGGTCATTCCCAAATGTAGTCCCTGTGCCACATCCAAAAAATCTATCACTGTACCGTTGTGATGAAATAAACTATCACTTATTTTATGATGTAGGGTATATTAGTGAAATACAGTATGTTCTAAAGACACGTTAGTCCAAAATTACTAAAAACAAACCTAAATGACTTTTTTTCTAGAAAACACGCAGACACTGCTATAAACAACTTTCTTTAAGCAGATGGGCCACCTACTGGGAACGCGCAGATACGATAACAAGTAATACAATGAAATCACTTGGTGTAAAGTAGATGCTACAATCACACAAAACGAATTTGTTCTATTCCCTGAGCTAAAAAAATTAATAAAATTTGTATGCAGCTATATGCTACCAAAGGAATGAGAAGGTTAGTGATTACCATCCCAAGTCGCTTATCATATCCGTGATATTCTTGCCTGTTTCATGATAACACCAGACGAAATACACTTGCTGCATTTAAGGTGTGTCATAGTCACGTAAGACGACTGTGACCACTTTGCGAAATTATAAATTCTTAATCACTGCTGTGATAGTCGCTGAGAAAATTTTTTTTAGTCATTTGATAATCAGAAATTCAGTTTTATTTACGCTTATCGCGTAAACTCACTGATATTCAGAAATATCAGTGGAGGTAAGGTTCTTAATACACCCGGTTTGGCATCATATTTCCGGCGGTTTAGCACCTGCCTCGGCGAATGCGGGCTGGTTCCCCTTATTCCGTCTCAGTTACAGTATGTCGGCGACTGCTGCGCAAACAAGTTCTCCACGTACGCATACACCACCATTACTCTACCACGCAAACATAGGGGCACACCCATCTGGTGTGAGACGTTCCCTAGGAATCCACCGGTGGCCGAACCGGATAATAACCCTGGGTTCGGTGTGGGGCGGCAGAGGGGTGAAGTGGACTGCGGTAGTCGTCGTGGGGTTGTGGACCATTGCGGCTGCGGCGGGAACGAAGCCTCTCCGTCGTTTCCTTGTCCCCGGTTAACCTACAATACAATACATGCAATACAATGTTCATATTATGTATGTTGTAATATGAAATTGGCGACTCACATATGATTCCATGCCGACAGTATGAAGCGCCTTACCCTCTTCGATATTATGAAGATGAGTTTCCTCGAAGCTCGTAAATAAAACTGAGTTGCTCAATATCAAGTGATAAATTTTCTTTTTCTGCAGCGACCATCGTAGCAGAGTTTTGTAATATGCGTCTTTATTTGCTTTCTTCGAAATGCGCTCCTTGATAGCGGTTATTTTTGGTGGCCTTTCGTGTTGTCTGAGATTTCGGTTGCATCCGTCTACGTCACGCTCATAGCCCAGCAGTCCTGCATGCCCATCACATGAATTGGGTTCAGGTCAGAGTACGAGCCCAGTAGTTATTTTATTATTACCCGGCGCAACGCATAACTCGGATGACACTGACTTACTCTGCGATAAGCAAGTGGAGCAGCAGGGGTAATGTGACGGTATGGAGTATACGTGATTTTCAAATTCACTGACTTTGTTCTTAATCATTCATGCTTCCTCAACCTCAGAGTCTCAATTAGCCGTTATTCACGCCAGCACTTCGGGGCTATCACAGGGGACGGATTAGGAAATGAAGTGGTGCAATATGAGTGCGTTTTGAATAGAGCTAGGTTCCATAACCACAATATGGAGTTATTAAACGTTCTAATACCAACTGCCCGTCTCTAATACCTCCCATACATTTACAGGATCAAAAGATACATTGTCGAACAGATGAACGACTTGAGTCTATAATCAAACTTTCGACAAACTGTCTCTTAATAAGCACTCTTTTTGGATGCATCTCTAAACAATTGAGGACATACGAACTGTCACAACCCAGCTTTAAGAAATGGAAAGTTACGTAACTGGTAGAGCACAGAGCACTAAGTCACTTACGTACGAGCAAGTGCATAGGCCGACCAACGTGTACATATCTTACTGTTATCCGAATGACCAGAGGGCAATCGAGAGTGTCAGAGATATGCACTGAGCCTGCGGAGGTATTTCCACAGTCAGCACATTAAAGGGACAAAAACTCTTAAATCAGCAACTGAAAGAATATTTTCCACACAGATAGGTAGCCATTTTACTAAGAATACATACCTTAGAAGATGACTGGGCACATGAATATGACATGGTCAGACTCTGAGGGCCCAGATTCGCTCTATCTCCTATAAATTTAACCATATGAAACGAAACAAAAATCAACACATATGTAAGTATTTATTCAAACCTATGTTTTATGATCTTTAGTTTGAGCAAAACTATTTAACTTTACTAACATAGTGGCTAGTATGAGGTGGGCTGAAGGACGAGATTTACACTATCTCCAATAAATTCAGAAATGAGATAACAAATAGAAATTCATTTACCCTACGGGTGTTCGTTCGACTCAATGCTTCATAATCTACTATTTGAGTAATGTCATTTAACGAAAGGAACCCATAGTAATTTCTGTGTGGGAATGAGATACATTGTTACGCAAATCGTGATAAACTGGAGGAATGTGTTTCTTCATCTTCCGCTGATGAGAGATCAGTTTTGCACCTCCTGAAATCCGCTTCTATAATCGCAAGATCACAGTTTAGTGAATATTTGAACTGTACTATTAGAGGATTTTCTTTGCTGATTCAGATCCATCTGGTATTCCTACAGTGTATGTTATTTCTTTAACACATTTGACCTTTGCTGTGGCATACTTGGCTGTAATTGGCTGTACGTTTTCTGTTTTCATAACTACTACAGAAAACTTTGTTCCGACTTCCTCCGTTTCTTCCGTCCTGACCTCTGAAACAAAAGCATGTTTGGAGTGCTTCTTTGCCTTTTCATAGAGACCACAATCGCTATTATATTCCATACACAAACGATCACGTGCAAGGATCTTGTGATCCATTGCGTCAATACGCTTGTTTTGCATCAAGACGTACAATCGGTATTTCAGAAGATGATTTATTTAAACATGGATTAAATATTATTATAAATACTCTTGAAACATACACATTATGCTGCTACTGTACGCTCAAAGAATACTCACCTAACGTTCATTAAAGATAGCAACAATCCTCCTTCTATTCGCCATTTAATCTGTACTAGTTCTATTCCAAATGCAGCCCATACACTGGCTTACAACTCAGAATTTATCATCGCACAGGGTGCAGCACTATGGAGAAAATCTCTTGTAATTCCTTTACTCATAAAAGATTCAAATCTTACCTTATCGAATGTGTCTTTAGATCATTTTATTGTGAAATGTCGCTGGTACCAATTGTACTCTCAGTCCTCATATACACATGACAAACTTAGTAACGTTTGTGTTTCACAACTGGATATCCAGTCCTTCGATCTATCGCACAGCTTCTGCAGTTGCCAGCAGGAAGTCCTTCTTGTGACTATGGTAGCCTCCAACCTTGCGGTCACAGACGTTGTGATGGGTAGTCAAGTGTGGAACTCCGGAGTCACAGTCAGTATTAGAGAGCTTTTTACATTTGTGGACAGCATCTCTACACAGGGCATGGCCCATCCAGATACTGTTCCTGGCAGTCCAGGTCTGGCGGGGTGGGTGGAATCCACTTTGGTAGAGGTGAGAAGGGGTAACACAAAAGCGTAACTCCTGGAGCAGTATCTCAGCCACATTTCGTATATATGACTCATCATGTGTATGAAAACTCTGTGCGAATACGATACACCTACCACACCTAGAGGTGAGGATGGGGCTGACAAGGTGTGATATGTGGAAATGATCTAAAACGACTTGTTGGTATTTATTACCCTGTATTTAGTTGACTTGCAATGCTTTGGAAATATGAAGGGAAGTCCGCCTCTTATCTGTGTTGTGGAATGCATCATCCAGTTCGCGAGAATGAGCACTGCAGCGAGCCGTTAATTTTGTCAGCGTATTTCAGTGCCATGGATTAAATGTTTGAAAAACGAATATGCGACATACACAGACGCAGACATACCACAGTCAAAACGGTAGTTGTTGTCATTTCAACAACATACCACGAATGGAAACCAATTGCTTATTGCCTCATTAGTTCACGTCCTGCTGTGTGGTAACGAATCAAAACGTTCGTATCACCACAATCGACACAACGCGGAAACGCTGTAACAAATATGACAGGAAAAGCCGTGCGCAGAGTCGCACATTGGGGGTTTCTTGGCGCTCGGTTCCTATTTGAGCTACGAACACAACGTGAAATTGTTTTGGTTTAACCCGGACCTGCGGTCATTTATGTAGTCATTCGAACTTCTGTCTTACTATAGCTATGTTACAGTATATTAAGCAGAAAGTCGAACCGGAGCTGACGTCCAGGCAAAGTGTGCGATTCGATTAATTCCTTTTGCAAGACATTTTATTGGGCTCATATTAATGTGCAACTAATGGCACCATTTTTATATGCATCGTTTGGAATTTACGTGCAAAAAAGTTACACTTAAAAATCCAGGACAGGAACGAGAGTGATGATTTAAATTTTGTCCATCGGTGTATCGGACCCTTGTCTAAGATACGTTTATTTCGTTTGAAAATTTTTTATTTCATTTGGAATTTACGCGAAAAAGACACGTTTCTTATGGGAGGATGCTTAAGAGCTGCACTTCTCTACTTTAAACTTGAAGAACTGATTGAAGACAGACGTATTAAGTCAAAACGAAAATTTTTCACCCAGTAATCTTTATCTGTTGACGAGATACAATTATTCAAAGTCGAGCTAAATACAGCACGTAAAGTCCGTTCTTAAGTTTACTGAACGTGGGAAGCGGCTAATCGTGAATTAAATAAATAAAAAATATAACTTATTGAACGTCGTTCTCATTTTACGAGTAAAAAAAACGTTTTTCTGTGGTTTTTGACTCGTGTAACTTCTTCCGAACTTGTGCGAATTGGTTTCAATTTTGCAAGAAGGTAGACGTATACATGTAATTAACGTCTGTCTTGTTATGTGAAAACTGCATCCGTTGCCACGATGTAAGTAATATACACACATCAAAAAGAGTTTTGCATCACCTCGGTTTCGGGAGTTCCGAAACCTGAAGAGAGAATTGGAATAGAGATCAGCATAAACATCATATCCGCCCTTATTATTGCTCATGAAAACCACACATTGCATGTTGTACCACCATACAGCGAGACCTTCAGAAGTGGTGGTCCAGAT